>NC_074674.1:9442593-9485093 GCF_029448725.1 Salvelinus fontinalis
TGTTTAAACTCCACCAACGTGACTAGATCATCAAATTTTAAAATGTTCAGGAGAGAATTCCAAGACCACGGAGCTAAGTAACTAAAACTATTTCTACCATGACCTGTTCTAATTTTTGGTACTGTTAGAAGCAAATGAGAATGGGAACGTAATTGATATTTATTTACCAACCTGCCTAAAAAAGAACAGAGATAAAATGGCATTTTACCCAATGTGGCCTTATAAATCAGTGTATACCAATGTATATGCCTACGCAAGGTCAATGACGACCAGCCAACAGTGCTCTAGAGATCACAATGATGTGTTAGACGTTTTTGATTTGTAATGAACCTGAGGGCTGCATGATACACTGAATCAAGTGCTCTCAGGGTAGTGGTTGAGGCCTGCATATATATATATAACATCACTGCAATCTAAAACCGTCCGTAATGTACATTGTACCAGCTCCTTCCTGGCCTCAAAAGAAAAACAAGCCTTATGCCGGTAATAAAAACCTATTCTCAGCTTGAGCTTCTTTATCAAGTTCTCTACATGCACAGTGAAGCTCAGCTTATCATCAACCCACAGACCCAAATATTTGTACACTTTAACTTGCTCTATAGTATGTCCAGCCAATGTAGCAATGACGTGATTAGTAACATGCCTGGCATTTGAAAATACCATGCATTTTGTTTTAGCTGAATTTAGAACCAGCTGTAAATTATACAGATTCTGTTGTTTGATTTTAAATGCTCTTTGGGCATTTTCAAAAGCTAAAGATAAACTATTACCACTTGAATAAAGAACAGTATCATCTGCATAAAAATTAACATCCGCTGTTTCAATAAGATCCCCAATGTTGTTGATATACAAAATGAACAACAGTGGGCCCAAAATAGAACCTTGCGGAACACCTGCGCACACCTCTATGGACTCAGATTTATAACCATCTGCCATTACACGTTGTGTACGATTTGATAGGTAATTTATAAATAAACCAATCTAGAGCATAACCAGTAATTCCACAACATTTTAACCTTAGCACTAACACAGCATGGTCCACGGTGTCAAAAGCCTTCGACAAATCAATAAAGACAGACACACAGTGTAACTTCTTATCAAGAGCACAGTGGATGTCATTTAAAACCTTCAATGTTGCTGAAACAGTGCTGTGGCCAGACCTAAAACCTGATTGCATTCCATTTAAGATGTTGTTTTCTTGGACGAAGCCCTTTAGCTGCCTACTAACTAAGGACTCCAGTACCTTTGACAGTACAGACGATGTTGATATGGGTCGATAGTTGTCAAGTAGTGAAGGATCTCCACCTTTCAGGAGAGGCAGTACAAAAGCAGATTTCCATAACTTGGGGATTTCCTTAACATCAAGCGTGAGTTTAAAAATACATGTTAAGGGGGAGCAATGATTTCTGCAGCTAGGTGTAGGAGGCGGGGGTCTAGTTCATCAGGGCCAGGGGATTTTTTTCCACCAATTTCTTTCAGGGCTTTACACACTTCTGAAACAGAGAAGGATGAAAAGGAGAATCTGGTGAAGGAGTGCACAGGGGTGTCAGGTAAATTCATAGGGGGATCAATTATACCTTTGACCGTTTCAAATAAACTGCCTGCATCTATAAAATGCTGATTCAAGACTTTCAGAATGGAGGTTCTCTCAGTTACAATCTGTGTGTCGACCAACAATTGTTTGGGAAGCTGTGTACCTTTTTTGCACTCCAAAGCTTTCACTAATTGCCAAAATTTGGATGGATTATTTAAATGATGTGAAGTAGATTTCAAGTAGTGGTCTGCTTTCAATTTACGGATCATAGCCACACCCAGATTTCGAAGACATTTAAAAGCCATCCAATCATCTGCCAAACCAGTCCCTCTTGCTTTAGCCCACATAGCATTTCGTTCCCTTATGATTTTAGTAAGTTCCTCAGTAAACCAAAGGTTCTCTCTGCCCTAAATCCTGAATTTTTTAAAAGGGGCCTATTGACTATTGCATACATCCTGGAATGCGTTGTGGAAGTAAGAAAAGGCTAGTTCAACATCAGGGATTAATTCCATTCTATTCCATTCAATGCTAGATACATCATGTAAAAAAACCTTGAATATCAAACCGCTTCCAGTTTCTTTTCGTAATGACACGTGGAGATTTCTTAGGAATTTTACCTTCTCTTACAGACTATATGGGAGACATGCCGAGAGCTGCCCTCCACATTACAGACTATGTGGGAGACATGCTGAGAGCTGCCCTCCACATTACAGACTATGTGGGAGACATGCTGAGAGCTGCCCTCCACATTACAGACTATGTGGAAGACATGCCGAGAGCTGCCCTCCACATTACAGACTATGTGGGAGACATGCTGAGAGCTGCCATCCATATTGGAGACTATGTGGGAGACATGCTGAGAGCTGCCCTCTACATTACAGACTATGTGGGAGACATGCTGAGAGCTGCCATCAATATTACAGACTATGTGGGAGACATGCTGAGAGCTGCCATCCATATTACAGACTATGTGGGAGACATGCTGAGAGCTGCCCTCCACATTACAGACTATGTGGGAGACATGCTGAGAGCTGCCCTCCACATTACAGACTATGTGGGAGACATGCTGAGAGCTGCCATCCATAATACAGACTATGTGGGAGACATGCTGAGAGCTGCCCTCCACATTACAGACTATGTGGGAGACATGCTGAGAGCTGCCCTCCACATTACAGACTATGTGGGAGACATGCTGAGAGCTGCCCTCCACATTACAGACTATGTGGGAGACATGCTGAGAGCTGCCCTCCACATTACAGACTATGTGGGAGACATGCTGAGAGCTGCCCTCCATATTGGAGACTATGTGGGAGACATGCCGAGAGCTGCCCTCCACATTACAGACTATGTGGGAGACATTCTGAGAGCTGCCCTCCATATTACAGACTATGTGGGAGACATGCTGAGAGCTGCCCTCCACATTACAGACTATGTGGGAGACATGCTGAGAGCTGCCCTCCACATTACAGACTATGTGGGAGACATGCTGAGAGCTGCCCTCCATACTACAGACGATGTTGGAGACATGCTGAGAGCTGCCCTCCACATTACAGACTATGTGGGAGACATGCTGAGAGCTGCCCTCCACATTACAGACTATGTGGGAGACATGCTGAGAGCTGCCAACCATATTACAGACTATGTGGGAGACATGCTGAGAGCTGCCATCCACAATACAGACTATGTGGGAGACATGCTGAGAGCTGCCATCCACAATACAGACTATGTGGGAGACATGCCGAGAGCTGCCCTCCACATTACAGACTATGTGGGAGACATGCCGAGAGCTGCCCTCCATATTGCAGACTATGTGGGAGACATGCTGAGAGCTGCCCTCCACATTACAGACTATGTGGGAGACTTGCTGAGAGCTGCCCTCCATATTGGAGACTATGTGGGAGACATGCTGAGAGCTGCCCTCCACATTACAGACTATGTGGGAGACATGCTGAGAGCTGCCATCCACATTACAGACTATGTGGGAGACTTGCTGAGAGCTGCCCTCGATATTGGAGACTATGTGGGAGACATGCCGAGAGCTGCCCTCCACATTACAGACTTTGTGGGAGACATGCTGAGAGCTGCCCTCCACATTACAGACTATGTGGGAGACATGCTGAGAGCTGCCATACACATTACAGACTATGTGGGAGACATGCTGAGAGCTGCCCTCCACATTACAGACTATGTGGGAGACATGCCGAGAGCTGCCCTCCATATTGGAGACTATGTGGGAGACATGCTGAGAGCTGCCCTCCATATTACAGACTATGTGGGAGACATGCTGAGAGCTGCCCTCCATATTGGAGACTATGTGGGAGACATGCCGAGAGCTGCCCTCCACATTACAGACTATGTGGGAGACATGCTGAGAGCTGCCCTCCATATTACAGACTATGTGGGAGACATGCTGAGAGCTGCCCTCCACATTACAGACTATGTGGGAGACATGCTGAGAGCTGCCCTCCACATTACAGACTATGTGGGAGACATGCTGAGAGCTGCCCTCCATATTGGAGACTATGTGGGAGACATGCTGAGAGCTGCCCTCCATATTACAGACTCTGTGGGAGACATGCTGAGAGCTGCCCTCCACATTACAGACTATGTGGGAGACATGCTGAGAGCTGCCCTCCACATTACAGACTATGTGGGAGACATGCTGAGAGCTGCCCTCCACATTACAGACTATGTGGGAGACATGCTGAGAGCTGCCCTCAATATTGGAGACTATGTGGGAGACATGCTGAGAGCTGCCCTCTACATTACAGACTATGTGGGAGACATGCTGAGAGCTGCCCTCCACATTGCAGACTATATTGGAGACATACTGAGAGCTGCCCTCCACATTACAGACTATGTGGGAGACATGCTGAGAGCTCCCCTCCACATTACAGACTATGTGGGAGACATGCTGAGAGCTGCCCTCCACATTACAGACTATGTGGGAGACATGCTGAGAGCTGCCCTCCACATTACAGACTATGTGGGAGACATGCTGAGAGCTGCCCTCCACATTACAGACTATGCGGGAGACATGCTGGAGCTGCCCTCCATATTGGAAACTATGCAGGAGACATGCTGAGAGCTGCCCTGCAAATTACAGACTATGCGGGAGACATGTTGAGAGCTGCCCTCCATATTACAGACTATGTGGGAGACATGCTGAGAGCTGCCCTCCATATTACAGACTATGTGGGAGACATGCTGAGAGCTGCCCTCCACATTACAGACTATGTGGGAGACATGCTGAGAGCTGCCCTCCATATTGGAGACTATGTGGGAGACATGCTGAGAGCTGCCCTGCACATTACAGACTATGCGGGAGACATGCTGAGAGCTGCCCTCCATATTACAGACTATGTGGGAGACATGCTGAGAGCTGCCCTCCTCATTACAGACTATTTGGGAGACATGATGAGAGCTTCCCTCCACATTACAGACTATGTGATAGACATGCTGAGAGCTGCCCTCCACATTACAGACTATGTGGGAGACATGCTGAGAGCTGCCCTCCATATTACAGACTATGTGGGAGACATGCTGAGAGCTGCCCTCCACATTACAGACTATGTGGGAGACATGCTGAGAGCTGCCCTCCACATTACAGACTATGTGGGAGACATGCTGAGAGCTCCCCTCCACATTACAGACTATGTGGGAGACATGCTGAGAGCTGCCCTCCACATTACAGACTATGTGGGAGACATACTGAGAGCTCCCCTCCACATTACAGACTATGTGGGAGACATGCTGAAAGCTGCCCTCCACATTACAGACTATGTGGGAGACATGCTGAGAGCTGCCCTCCACATTACAGACTATGTGGGAGACATGCTGAGAGCTGCCCTCCACATTACAGACTATTTGGGAGACATGCTGAGAGCTGCCCTCCACATTACAGACTATGCGGGAGACATGCTGAGAGCTGCCCTCCATATTGGAGACTATGTGGGAGACATGCTGAGAGCTGCCCTGCACATTACAGACTATGCGGGAGACATGCTGAGAGCTGCCCACCATATTACAGACTATGTGGGAGACATGCTGAGAGCTACCCTCCATATTACAGACTATGTGGGAGACATGCTGAGAGCTGCCATCCATATTGGAGACTATGTGGGAGACATGCTGAGAGCTGCCCTCCACATTACAGACTATGTGAGAGACATGCTGAGAGCTGCCCTCCACATTACAGACTATGTGGGAGACATGCTGAGAGCTGCCCTCAATATTGGAGACTATGTGGGAGACATGCTGAGAGCTGCCCTCTACATTACAGACTATGTGGGAGACATGCTGAGAGCTGCCCTCCACATTGCAGACTATATGGGAGACATGCTGAGAGTTTCCCTCCATATTACAGACTATGTGGGAGACATGCTGAGAGCTGCCCTCCACATTACAGACTATGTGGGAGACATGCTGAGAGCTGCCCTCCACATTACAGACTATGTGGGAGACATGCTGAGAGCTCCCCTCCACATTACAGACTATGTGGGAGACATGCTGAGAGCTGCCCTCCACATTACAGACTATGTGGGAGACATACTGAGAGCTCCCCTCCACATTACAGACTATGTGGGAGACATGCTGTGAGCTGCCCTCCACATTACAGACTATGTGGGAGACATGCTGAGAGCTGCCCTCCACATTACAGACTATTTGGGAGACATGCTGAGAGCTGCCCTCCACATTACAGACTATGCGGGAGACATGCTGAGAGCTGCCCTCCATATTGGAGACTATGTGGGAGACATGCTGAGAGCTGCCCTGCACATTACAGACTATGTGGGAGACATGCTGAGAGCTGCCCTCCATATTACAGACTATGTGGGAGACATGCTGAGGGCTACCCTCCATATTACAGACTATGTGGGAGACATGCTGAGAGCTGCCATCCATATTGGAGACTATGTGGGAGACATGCTGAGAGCTGCCCTCCACATTACAGACTATGTGAGAGACATGCTGAGAGCTGCCCTCCATATTACAGACTATGTGGGAGACATGCTGAGAGCTGCCCTCCATATTGGAGACTATGTGGGAGACATGCTGAGAGCTGCCCTCCATATTACAGACTCTGTGGGAGACATGCTGAGAGCTGCCCTCCACATTACAGACTATGTGGGAGACATGCTGAGAGCTGCCCTCCACATTACAGACTATGTGGGAGACATGCTGAGAGCTGCCCTCCACATTACAGACTATGTGGGAGACATGCTGAGAGCTGCCCTCAATATTGGAGACTATGTGGGAGACATGCTGAGAGCTGCCCTCTACATTACAGACTATGTGGGAGACATGCTGAGAGCTGCCCTCCACATTGCAGACTATATTGGAGACATACTGAGAGCTGCCCTCCACATTACAGACTATGTGGGAGACATGCTGAGAGCTCCCCTCCACATTACAGACTATGTGGGAGACATGCTGAGAGCTGCCCTCCACATTACAGACTATGTGGGAGACATGCTGAGAGCTGCCCTCCACATTACAGACTATGTGGGAGACATGCTGAGAGCTGCCCTCCACATTACAGACTATGCGGGAGACATGCTGAGAGCTGCCCTCCATATTGGAGACTATGCAGGAGACATGCTGAGAGCTGCCCTGCAAATTACAGACTATGTGGGAGACATGTTGAGAGCTGCCCTCCATATTACAGACTATGTGGGAGACATACTGAGAGCTGCCCTCCATATTACAGACTATGTGGGAGACATGCTGAGAGCTGCCCTCCATATTACAGACTATGTGGGAGACATGCTGAGAGCTGCCCTCCATATTGGAGACTATGTGGGAGACATGCTGAGAGCTGCCCTCCATATTACAGACTCTGTGGGAGACATGCTGAGAGCTGCCCTCCACATTACAGACTATGTGGGAGACATGCTGAGAGCTGCCCTCCACATTACAGACTATGTGGGAGACATGCTGAGAGCTGCCCTCCACATTACAGACTATGTGGGAGACATGCTGAGAGCTGCCCTCAATATTGGAGACTATGTGGGAGACATGCTGAGAGCTGCCCTCTACATTACAGACTATGTGGGAGACATGCTGAGAGCTGCCCTCCACATTACAGACTATGTGGGAGACATGCTGAGAGCTGCCCTCCACATTACAGACTATGTGGGAGACATGCTGAGAGCTGCCATCCATATTACAGACTATGTGGGAGACATGCTGAGAGCTCCCCTCCACATTACAGACTATGTGGGAGACATGCTGAGAGCTGCCCTCCACATTACAGACTATGTGGGAGACATGCTGAGAGCTGCCCTCCACATTACAGACTATGTGGGAGACATGCTGAGAGCTGCCCTCCACATTACAGACTATGTGGGAGACATGCTGAGAGCTGCCCTCCACGTTACAGACTATGCGGGAGACATGCTGAGAGCTGCCCTCCATATTGGAGACTATGTGGGAGACATGCTGAGAGCTGCCCTGCACATTACAGACTATGCGGGAGACATGCTGAGAGCTGCCCTCCATATTACAGACTATGTGGGAGACATGCTGAGAGCTACCCTCCATATTACAGACTATGTGGGAGACATGCTGAGAGCTACCCTCCATATTACAGACTATGTGGGAGACATGCTGAGAGCTGCTATCCATATTGGAGACTATGTGGGAGACATGCTGAGAGCTGCCCTCCACATTACAGACTATGTGGGAGACATGCTGAGAGCTGCCCTCCACATTACAGACTATGTGGGAGACATGCTGAGAGCTGCCCTCCATATTACAGACTATGTGGGAGACATGCTGAGAGCTGCCCTCCATATTGGAGACTATGTGGGAGACATGCTGAGAGCTGCCCTCCACATTACAGACTCTGTGGGAGACATGCTGAGAGCTTCCCTCCACATTACAGACTATGTGGGAGACATGCTGAGAGCTGCCCTCCACATTACAGACTATGTGGGAGACATGCTGAGAGCTGCCCTCCATATTACAGACTATGTGGGAGACATGCTGAGAGCTGCCCTCCACATTACAGACTATGTGGGAGACATGCTGAGAGCTGCCCTCCATATTGGAGACTATGTGGGAGACATGCTGAGAGCTCCCCTGCACATTACAGACTTTGCGGGAGACATGCTGAGAGCTGCCCTCCATATTACAGACTATGTGGGAGACATGCTGAGAGCTACCCTCCATATTACAGACTATGTGGGAGACATGCTGAGAGCTGCCATCCATATTGGAGACTATGTGGGAGACATGCTGAGAGCTGCCCTCCACATTACAGACTATGTGGGAGACATGCTGAGAGCTGCCCTCCACATTACAGACTATGTGGGAGACATGCTGAGAGCTGCCCTCAATATTGGAGACTATGTGGGAGACATGCTGAGAGCTGCCCTCAATATTGGAGACTATGTGGGAGACATGCTGAGAGCTGCCCTCTACATTACAGACTATGTGGGAGACATGCTGAGAGCTGCCCTCCACATTGCAGACTATATGGGAGACATGCTGAGAGCTGCCCTCCACATTACAGACTATGTGGGAGACATGCTGAGAGCTGCCCTCCACATTACAGACTATGTGGGAGACATGCTGAGAGCTCCCCTCCACATTACAGACTATGTAGGAGACATGCTGAGAGCTCCCCTCCACATTACAGACTATGTGGGAGACATGCTGAGAGCTGCCCTCCACATTACAGACTATGTGGGAGACATGCTGAGAGCTGCCCTCCACATTACAGACTATGTGGGAGACATGCTGAGAGCTGCCCTCCACATTACAGACTATGCGGGAGACATGCTGAGAGCTGCCCTCCATATTGGAGACTATGCAGGAGACATGCTGAGAGCTGCCTTGCACATTACAGACTATGCGGGAGACATGCTGAGAGCTGCCCTCCATATTACAGACTATGTGGGAGACATGCTGAGAGCTGCCCTCCATATTACAGACTATGTGGGAGACATGCTGAGAGCTGCCCTCCATATTGGAGACTATGTGGGAGACATGCTGAGAGCTGCCCTCCATATTACAGACTCTGTGGGAGACATGCTGAGAGCTGCCCTCCACATTACAGACTATGTGGGAGACATGCTGAGAGCTGCCCTCCACATTACAGACTATGTGGGAGACATGCTGAGAGCTGCCCTCCACATTACAGACTATGTGGGAGACATGCTGAGAGCTGCCCTCAATATTGGAGACTATGTGGGAGACATGCTGAGAGCTGCCCTCTACATTACAGACTATGTGGGAGACATGCTGAGAGCTGCCCTCCACATTGCAGACTATATTGGAGACATACTGAGAGCTGCCCTCCACATTACAGACTATGTGGGAGACATGCTGAGAGCTGCCCTCCACATTACAGACTATGTGGGAGACATGCTGAGAGCTGCCCTCCACATTACAGACTATGTGGGAGACATGCTGAGAGCTGCCCTCCACATTACAGACTATGTGGGAGACATGCTGAGAGCTGCCCTCCACATTACAGACTATGCGGGAGACATGCTGAGAGCTGCCCTCCATATTGGAGACTATGCAGGAGACATGCTGAGAGCTGCCCTGCAAATTACAGACTATGTGGGAGACATGTTGAGAGCTGCCCTCCATATTACAGACTATGTGGGAGACATGCTGAGAGCTGCCCTCCATATTACAGACTATGTGGGAGACATGCTGAGAGCTGCCCTCCATATTACAGACTATGTGGGAGACATGCTGAGAGCTGCCCTCCATATTGAAGACTATGTGGGAGACATGCTGAGAGCTGCCCTCCATATTACAGACTCTGTGGGAGACATGCTGAGAGCTGCCCTCCACATTACAGACTATGTGGGAGACATGCTGAGAGCTGCCCTCCACATTACAGACTATGTGGGAGACATGCTGAGAGCTGCCCTCCACATTACAGACTATGTGGGAGACATGCTGAGAGCTGCCCTCAATATTGGAGACTATGTGGGAGACATGCTGAGAGCTGCCCTCTACATTACAGACTATGTGGGAGACATGCTGAGAGCTGCCCTCCACATTGCAGACTATATTGGAGACATACTGAGAGCTGCCCTCCACATTACAGACTATGTGGGAGACATGCTGAGAGCTCCCCTCCACATTACAGACTATGTGGGAGACATGCTGAGAGCTGCCCTCCACATTACAGACTATGTGGGAGACATGCTGAGAGCTGCCCTCCACATTACAGACTATGTGGGAGACATGCTGAGAGCTGCCCTCCACATTACAGACTATGCGGGAGACATGCTGGAGCTGCCCTCCATATTGGAAACTATGCAGGAGACATGCTGAGAGCTGCCCTGCAAATTACAGACTATGCGGGAGACATGTTGAGAGCTGCCCTCCATATTACAGACTATGTGGGAGACATGCTGAGAGCTGCCCTCCATATTACAGACTATGTGGGAGACATGCTGAGAGCTGCCCTCCACATTACAGACTATGTGGGAGACATGCTGAGAGCTGCCCTCCATATTGGAGACTATGTGGGAGACATGCTGAGAGCTGCCCTGCACATTACAGACTATGCGGGAGACATGCTGAGAGCTGCCCTCCATATTACAGACTATGTGGGAGACATGCTGAGAGCTGCCCTCCACATTACAGACTATTTGGGAGACATGATGAGAGCTTCCCTCCACATTACAGACTATGTGATAGACATGCTGAGAGCTGCCCTCCACATTACAGACTATGTGGGAGACATGCTGAGAGCTGCCCTCCATATTACAGACTATGTGGGAGACATGCTGAGAGCTGCCCTCCACATTACAGACTATGTGGGAGACATGCTGAGAGCTGCCCTCCACATTACAGACTATGTGGGAGACATGCTGAGAGCTCCCCTCCACATTACAGACTATGTGGGAGACATGCTGAGAGCTGCCCTCCACATTACAGACTATGTGGGAGACATACTGAGAGCTCCCCTCCACATTACAGACTATGTGGGAGACATGCTGAGAGCTGCCCTCCACATTACAGACTATGCGGGAGACATGCTGAGAGCTGCCCTCCACATTACAGACTATGTGGGAGACATGCTGAGAGCTGCCCTCCACATTACAGACTATTTGGGAGACATGCTGAGAGCTGCCCTCCACATTACAGACTATGCGGGAGACATGCTGAGAGCTGCCCTCCATATTGGAGACTATGTGGGAGACATGCTGAGAGCTGCCCTGCACATTACAGACTATGCGGGAGACATGCTGAGAGCTGCCCTCCATATTACAGACTATGTGGGAGACATGCTGAGAGCTACCCTCCATATTACAGACTATGTGGGAGACATGCTGAGAGCTGCCATCCATATTGGAGACTATGTGGGAGACATGCTGAGAGCTGCCCTCCACATTACAGACTATGTGAGAGACATGCTGAGAGCTGCCCTCCACATTACAGACTATGTGGGAGACATGCTGAGAGCTGCCCTCAATATTGGAGACTATGTGGGAGACATGCTGAGAGCTGCCCTCTACATTACAGACTATGTGGGAGACATGCTGAGAGCTGCCCTCCACATTGCAGACTATATGGGAGACATGCTGAGAGCTGCCCTCCATATTACAGACTATGTGGGAGACATGCTGAGAGCTGCCCTCCACATTACAGACTATGTGGGAGACATGCTGAGAGCTGCCCTCCACATTACAGACTATGTGGGAGACATGCTGAGAGCTCCCCTCCACATTACAGACTATGTGGGAGACATGCTGAGAGCTGCCCTCCACATTACAGACTATGTGGGAGACATACTGAGAGCTCCCCTCCACATTACAGACTATGTGGGAGACATGCTGTGAGCTGCCCTCCACATTACAGACTATGTGGGAGACATGCTGAGAGCTGCCCTCCACATTACAGACTATTTGGGAGACATGCTGAGAGCTGCCCTCCACATTACAGACTATGCGGGAGACATGCTGAGAGCTGCCCTCCATATTGGAGACTATGTGGGAGACATGCTGAGAGCTGCCCTGCACATTACAGACTATGTGGGAGACATGCTGAGAGCTGCCCTCCATATTACAGACTATGTGGGAGACATGCTGAGAGCTACCCTCCATATTACAGACTATGTGGGAGACATGCTGAGAGCTGCCATCCATATTGGAGACTATGTGGGAGACATGCTGAGAGCTGCCCTCCACATTACAGACTATGTGAGAGACATGCTGAGAGCTGCCCTCCACATTACAGACTATGTGGGAGACATGCTGAGAGCTGCCCTCCACATTGCAGACTATATGGGAGACATGCTGAGAGCTGCCCTCAATATTGGAGACTATGTGGGAGACATGCTGAGAGCTGCCCTCTACATTACAGACTATGTGGGAGACATGCTGAGAGCTGCCCTCCACATTGCAGACTATATGGGAGACATGCTGAGAGCTGCCCTCCATATTACAGACTATGTGGGAGACATGCTGAGAGCTGCCCTCCACATTACAGACTATGTGGGAGACATGCTGAGAGCTGCCCTCCACATTACAGACTATGTGGGAGACATGCTGAGAGCTCCCCTCCACATTACAGACTATGTGGGAGACATGCTGAGAGCTGCCCTCCACATTACAGACTATGTGGGAGACATACTGAGAGCTCCCTCCACATTACAGACTATGTGGGAGACATGCTGTGAGCTGCCCTCCACATTACAGACTATGTGGGAGACATGCTGAGAGCTGCCCTCCACATTACAGACTATTTGGGAGACATGCTGAGAGCTGCCCTCCACATTACAGACTATGCGGGAGACATGCTGAGAGCTGCCCTCCATATTGGAGACTATGTGGGAGACATGCTGAGAGCTGCCCTGCACATTACAGACTATGTGGGAGACATGCTGAGAGCTGCCCTCCATATTACAGACTATGTGGGAGACATGCTGAGAGCTGCCCTCCATATTACAGACTATGTGGGAGACATGCTGAGAGCTGCCATCCATATTGGAGACTATGTGGGAGACATGCCGAGAGGTGCCCTCCACATTGCAGACTATGTGGGAGACATGCTGAGAGCTGCCCTCCACATTACAGACTATGTGGGAGACATGCTGAGAGCTGCCCTCCACATTACAGACTATGTGGGAGACTTGCTGAGAGCTGCCCTCCATATTGGAGACTATGTGGGAGACATGCTGAGAGCTGCCCTCCACATTACAGACTATGTGGGAGACATGCTGAGAGCTGCCCTCCACATTACAGACTATGTGGGAGACATGCTGAGAGCTGCCCTCCACATTACAGACTATTTGGGAGACATGCTGAGAGCTGCCCTCCACATTACAGACTATGCGGGAGACATGCTGAGAGCTGCCCTCCATATTGGAGACTATGTGGGAGACATGCTGAGAGCTGCCCTGCACATTACAGACTATGCGGGAGACATGCTGAGAGCTGCCCTCCATATTACAGACTATGTGGGAGACATGCTGAGAGCTACCCTCCATATTACAGACTATGTGGGAGACATGCTGAGAGCTGCCATCCATATTGGAGACTATGTGGGAGACATGCTGAGAGCTGCCCTCCACATTACAGACTATGTGAGAGACATGCTGAGAGCTGCCCTCCACATTACAGACTATGTGGGAGACATGCTGAGAGCTGCCCTCAATATTGGAGACTATGTGGGAGACATGCTGAGAGCTGCCCTCTACATTACAGACTATGTGGGAGACATGCTGAGAGCTGCCCTCCACATTGCAGACTATATGGGAGACATGCTGAGAGCTGCCCTCCACATTACAGACTATGTGGGAGACATGCTGAGAGCTGCCCTCCACATTACAGACTATGTGGGAGACATGCTGAGAGCTCCCCTCCACATTACAGACTATGTGGGAGACATGCTGAGAGCTGCCCTCCACATTACAGACTATGTGGGAGACATACTGAGAGCTCCCCTCCACATTACAGACTATGTGGGAGACATGCTGTGAGCTGCCCTCCACATTACAGACTATGTGGGAGACATGCTGAGAGCTGCCCTCCACATTACAGACTATTTGGGAGACATGCTGAGAGCTGCCCTCCACATTACAGACTATGCGGGAGACATGCTGAGAGCTGCCCTCCATATTGGAGACTATGTGGGAGACATGCTGAGAGCTGCCCTGCACATTACAGACTATGTGGGAGACATGCTGAGAGCTGCCCTCCATATTACAGACTATGTGGGAGACATGCTGAGAGCTACCCTCCATATTACAGACTATGTGGGAGACATGCTGAGAGCTGCCATCCATATTGGAGACTATGTGGGAGACATGCTGAGAGCTGCCCTCCACATTACAGACTATGTGAGAGACATGCTGAGAGCTGCCCTCCACATTACAGACTATGTGGGAGACATGCTGAGAGCTGCCCTCAATATTGGAGACTATGTGGGAGACATGCTGAGAGCTACCCTCTACATTACAGACTATGTGGGAGACATGCTGAGAGCTGCCCTCCACATTGCAGACTATATGGGAGACATGCTGAGAGCTGCCCTCCACATTACAGACTATGTGGGAGACATGCTGAGAGCTGCCCTCCACATTACAGACTATGTGGGAGACATGCTGAGAGCTCCCCTCCACATTACAGACTATGTGGGAGACATGCTGAGAGCTCCCCTCCACATTACAGACTATGTGGGAGACATGCTGAGAGCTGCCCTCCACATTACAGACTATGTGGGAGACATACTGAGAGCTGCCCTCCACATTACAGACTATGTGGGAGACATGCTGAGACCTGCCCTCCACAATACAGACTATGCGGGAGACATGCTGAGAGCTGCCCTCCATATTGGAGACTATGCAGGAGACATGCTGAGAGCTGCCTTGCACATTATAGACTATGCGGGAGACATGCTGAGAGCTGCCCTCCATATTACAGACTATGTGGGAGACATGCTGAGAGCTGCCCTCCATATTACAGATTATGTGGGAGACATGCTGAGAGCTCCCCTCCATATTGGAGACTATGTGGGAGACATGCTGAGAGCTGCCCTCCACATTACAGACTATGTGGGAGACATGCTGCGAGCTGCCCTCCACATTACAGACTATGTGGGAGACATGCTGAGAGCTGCCCTCCACATTACAGACTATGTGGGAGACATGCTGAGAGCTGCCCTCCACATTACAGACTATGTGGGAGACATGCTGAGAGCTGCCCTCAATATTGGAGACTATGTGGGAGACATGCTGAGAGCTGCCCTCTACATTACAGACTATGTGGGAGACATGCTGAGAGCTGCCCTCCACATTGCAGACTATATGGGAGACATGCTGAGAGCTCCCCTCCACATTACAGACTATGTGGGAGACATGCTGAGAGCTGCCCTCCACATTACAGACTATGTGGGAGACATGCTGAGAGCTGCCCTCCACATTACAGACTATGTGGGAGACATGCTGAGAGCTGCCCTCCACATTACAGACTATGCGGGAGACATGCTGAGAGCTGCCCTCCATATTGGAGACTATGCAGGAGACATGCTGAGAGCTGCCCTGCACATTACAGACTATGCGGGAGACATGCTGAGAGCTGCCCTCCATATTACAGACTATGTGGGAGACATGCTGAGAGCTGCCCTCCATATTACCGACTATGTGGGAGACATGCTGAGAGCTGCCCTCCATATTGGAGACTATGTGGTAGACATGCTGAGAGCTGCCCTCCATATTACAGACTCTGTGGGAGACATGCTGAGAGCTGCCCTCCACATTACAGACTATGTGGGAGACATGCTGAGAGCTGCCCTCCATATTACAGACTATGTGGGAGACATGCTGAGAGCTGCCCTCCATATTGAAGACTATGTGGGAGACATGCTGAGAGCTGCCCTCCATATTACAGACTATGTGGGAGACATGCTGAGAGCTGCCCTCTACATTACAGACTATGTGGGAGACATGCTGAGAGCTGCCCTCCACATTGCAGACTATGTGGGAGACATGCTGAGAGCTGCCCTCCACATTACAGACTATGTGGGAGACATGCTGAGAGCTGCCCTCCACATTACAGACTATGCGGGAGACATGCTGAGAGCTGCCCTCCATATTGGAGACTATGCAGGAGACATGCTGAGAGCTGCCCTGCACATTACAGACTATGCGGGAGACATGCTGAGAGCTGCCCTCCATATTACAGACTATGTGGGAGACATGCTGAGAGCTGCCCTCCATATTACCGACTATGTGGGAGACATGCTGAGAGCTGCCCTCCATATTGGAGACTATGTGGTAGACATGCTGAGAGCTGCCCTCCATATTACAGACTCTGTGGGAGACATGCTGAGAGCTGCCCTCCACATTACAGACTATGTGGGAGACATGCTGAGAGCTGCCCTCCATATTACAGACTATGTGGGAGACATGCTGAGAGCTGCCCTCCATATTGAAGACTATGTGGGAGACATGCTGAGAGCTGCCCTCCATATTACAGACTATGTGGGAGACATGCTGAGAGCTGCCCTACACATTACAGACTATGTGGGAGACATGCTGAGAGCTGCCCTCCACATTATAGACTATTTGGGAGACATGCTGAGAGCTTCCCTCCACATTACAGACTATGTGGGAGACATGCTGAGAGCTGCCCTCCACATTACAGACTATGTGGGAGACATGCTGAGAGCTGCCCTCCACATTACAGACTATGTGGGAGACATGCTGAGAGCTGCCCTCCACATTACAGACTATGTGGGAGACATGCTGAGAGCTGCCCTCCACATTACAGACTATGTGGGAGACATGCTGAGAGTTGCCCTCCACATTACAGACTATGTGGGAGACATGCTGAGAGCTCCCCTCCACATTACAGACTATGTGGGAGACATGCTGAGAGCTGCCCTCCACATTACAGACTATGTGGGAGACATGCTGAGAGCTGCCCTCCACATTACAGACTATGTGGGAGACATGCTGAGAGCTGCCATCCATATTACAGACTATGTGGGAGACATGCTGAGAGCTCCCCTCCACATTACAGACTATGTGGGAGACATGGTGAGAGCTCCCCTCCACATTACAGACTATGTGGGAGACATGCTGAGAGCTGCCCTCCATATTTTTTTTCTATTTTCTTTATTTTACCTATATTTTTACAGGTTTTTCTCATTGAGATAACATCTCTTTTCCAAGAGAAACCTGGTCCAATAGCAGCAGGGGGAACCACGTTTCAGGCAAAACAACTTATATACACTAACACAACATTAATCAAAACTATAAACACACATACAGTACAACAAATCAATTTTTCGTGTTTAAACTCCACCAACGTGACTAGATCATCAAATTTTAAAATGTTCAGGAGAGAATTCCAAGACCACGGAGCTAAGTAACTAAAACTATTTCTACCATGACCTGTTCTAATTTTTGGTACTGTTAGAAGCAAATGAGAATGGGAACGTAATTGATATTTATTTACCAACCTGCCTAAAAAAGAACAGAGATAAAATGGCATTTTACCCAATGTGGCCTTATAAATCAGTGTATACCAATGTATATGCCTACGCAAGGTCAATGACGACCAGCCAACAGTGCTCTAGAGATCACAATGATGTGTTAGACGTTTTTGATTTGTAATGAACCTGAGGGCTGCATGATACACTGAATCAAGTGCTCTCAGGGTAGTGGTTGAGGCCTGCATATATATATATAACATCACTGCAATCTAAAACCGTCCGTAATGTACATTGTACCAGCTCCTTCCTGGCCTCAAAAGAAAAACAAGCCTTATGCCGGTAATAAAAACCTATTCTCAGCTTGAGCTTCTTTATCAAGTTCTCTACATGCACAGTGAAGCTCAGCTTATCATCAACCCACAGACCCAAATATTTGTACACTTTAACTTGCTCTATAGTATGTCCAGCCAATGTAGCAATGACGTGATTAGTAACATGCCTGGCATTTGAAAATACCATGCATTTTGTTTTAGCTGAATTTAGAACCAGCTGTAAATTATACAGATTCTGTTGTTTGATTTTAAATGCTCTTTGGGCATTTTCAAAAGCTAAAGATAAACTATTACCACTTGAATAAAGAACAGTATCATCTGCATAAAAATTAACATCCGCTGTTTCAATAAGATCCCCAATGTTGTTGATATACAAAATGAACAACAGTGGGCCCAAAATAGAACCTTGCGGAACACCTGCGCACACCTCTATGGACTCAGATTTATAACCATCTGCCATTACACGTTGTGTACGATTTGATAGGTAATTTATAAATAAACCAATCTAGAGCATAACCAGTAATTCCACAACATTTTAACCTTAGCACTAACACAGCATGGTCCACGGTGTCAAAAGCCTTCGACAAATCAATAAAGACAGACACACAGTGTAACTTCTTATCAAGAGCACAGTGGATGTCATTTAAAACCTTCAATGTTGCTGAAACAGTGCTGTGGCCAGACCTAAAACCTGATTGCATTCCATTTAAGATGTTGTTTTCTTGGACGAAGCCCTTTAGCTGCCTACTAACTAAGGACTCCAGTACCTTTGACAGTACAGACGATGTTGATATGGGTCGATAGTTGTCAAGTAGTGAAGGATCTCCACCTTTCAGGAGAGGCAGTACAAAAGCAGATTTCCATAACTTGGGGATTTCCTTAACATCAAGCGTGAGTTTAAAAATACATGTTAAGGGGGAGCAATGATTTCTGCAGCTAGGTGTAGGAGGCGGGGGTCTAGTTCATCAGGGCCAGGGGATTTTTTTCCACCAATTTCTTTCAGGGCTTTACACACTTCTGAAACAGAGAAGGATGAAAAGGAGAATCTGGTGAAGGAGTGCACAGGGGTGTCAGGTAAATTCATAGGGGGATCAATTATACCTTTGACCGTTTCAAATAAACTGCCTGCATCTATAAAATGCTGATTCAAGACTTTCAGAATGGAGGTTCTCTCAGTTACAATCTGTGTGTCGACCAACAATTGTTTGGGAAGCTGTGTACCTTTTTTGCACTCCAAAGCTTTCACTAATTGCCAAAATTTGGATGGATTATTTAAATGATGTGAAGTAGATTTCAAGTAGTGGTCTGCTTTCAATTTACGGATCATAGCCACACCCAGATTTCGAAGACATTTAAAAGCCATCCAATCATCTGCCAAACCAGTCCCTCTTGCTTTAGCCCACATAGCATTTCGTTCCCTTATGATTTTAGTAAGTTCCTCAGTAAACCAAAGGTTCTCTCTGCCCTAAATCCTGAATTTTTTAAAAGGGGCCTATTGACTATTGCATACATCCTGGAATGCGTTGTGGAAGTAAGAAAAGGCTAGTTCAACATCAGGGATTAATTCCATTCTATTCCATTCAATGCTAGATACATCATGTAAAAAAACCTTGAATATCAAACCGCTTCCAGTTTCTTTTCGTAATGACACGTGGAGATTTCTTAGGAATTTTACCTTCTCTTACAGACTATATGGGAGACATGCCGAGAGCTGCCCTCCACATTACAGACTATGTGGGAGACATGCTGAGAGCTGCCCTCCACATTACAGACTATGTGGGAGACATGCTGAGAGCTGCCCTCCACATTACAGACTATGTGGAAGACATGCCGAGAGCTGCCCTCCACATTACAGACTATGTGGGAGACATGCTGAGAGCTGCCATCCATATTGGAGACTATGTGGGAGACATGCTGAGAGCTGCCCTCTACATTACAGACTATGTGGGAGACATGCTGAGAGCTGCCATCAATATTACAGACTATGTGGGAGACATGCTGAGAGCTGCCATCCATATTACAGACTATGTGGGAGACATGCTGAGAGCTGCCCTCCACATTACAGACTATGTGGGAGACATGCTGAGAGCTGCCCTCCACATTACAGACTATGTGGGAGACATGCTGAGAGCTGCCATCCATAATACAGACTATGTGGGAGACATGCTGAGAGCTGCCCTCCACATTACAGACTATGTGGGAGACATGCTGAGAGCTGCCCTCCACATTACAGACTATGTGGGAGACATGCTGAGAGCTGCCCTCCACATTACAGACTATGTGGGAGACATGCTGAGAGCTGCCCTCCACATTACAGACTATGTGGGAGACATGCTGAGAGCTGCCCTCCATATTGGAGACTATGTGGGAGACATGCCGAGAGCTGCCCTCCACATTACAGACTATGTGGGAGACATTCTGAGAGCTGCCCTCCATATTACAGACTATGTGGGAGACATGCTGAGAGCTGCCCTCCACATTACAGACTATGTGGGAGACATGCTGAGAGCTGCCCTCCACATTACAGACTATGTGGGAGACATGCTGAGAGCTGCCCTCCATACTACAGACGATGTTGGAGACATGCTGAGAGCTGCCCTCCACATTACAGACTATGTGGGAGACATGCTGAGAGCTGCCCTCCACATTACAGACTATGTGGGAGACATGCTGAGAGCTGCCAACCATATTACAGACTATGTGGGAGACATGCTGAGAGCTGCCATCCACAATACAGACTATGTGGGAGACATGCTGAGAGCTGCCATCCACAATACAGACTATGTGGGAGACATGCCGAGAGCTGCCCTCCACATTACAGACTATGTGGGAGACATGCCGAGAGCTGCCCTCCATATTGCAGACTATGTGGGAGACATGCTGAGAGCTGCCCTCCACATTACAGACTATGTGGGAGACTTGCTGAGAGCTGCCCTCCATATTGGAGACTATGTGGGAGACATGCTGAGAGCTGCCCTCCACATTACAGACTATGTGGGAGACATGCTGAGAGCTGCCATCCACATTACAGACTATGTGGGAGACTTGCTGAGAGCTGCCCTCGATATTGGAGACTATGTGGGAGACATGCCGAGAGCTGCCCTCCACATTACAGACTTTGTGGGAGACATGCTGAGAGCTGCCCTCCACATTACAGACTATGTGGGAGACATGCTGAGAGCTGCCATACACATTACAGACTATGTGGGAGACATGCTGAGAGCTGCCCTCCACATTACAGACTATGTGGGAGACATGCCGAGAGCTGCCCTCCATATTGGAGACTATGTGGGAGACATGCTGAGAGCTGCCCTCCATATTACAGACTATGTGGGAGACATGCTGAGAGCTGCCCTCCATATTGGAGACTATGTGGGAGACATGCCGAGAGCTGCCCTCCACATTACAGACTATGTGGGAGACATGCTGAGAGCTGCCCTCCATATTACAGACTATGTGGGAGACATACTGAGAGCTCCCCTCCACATTACAGACTATGTGGGAGACATGCTGTGAGCTGCCCTCCACATTACAGACTATGTGGGAGACATGCTGAGAGCTGCCCTCCACATTACAGACTATGTGGGAGACATGCTGAGAGCTGCCATCCATATTACAGACTATGTGGGAGACATGCTGAGAGCTCCCCTCCACATTACAGACTATGTGGGAGACATGGTGAGAGCTCCCCTCCACATTACAGACTATGTGGGAGACATGCTGAGAGCTGCCCTCCATATTTTTTTTCTATTTTCTTTATTTTACCTATATTTTTACAGGTTTTTCTCATTGAGATAACATCTCTTTTCCAAGAGAAACCTGGTCCAATAGCAGCAGGGGGAACCACGTTTCAGGCAAAACAACTTATATACACTAACACAACATTAATCAAAACTATAAACACACATACAGTACAACAAATCAATTTTTCGTGTTTAAACTCCACCAACGTGACTAGATCATCAAATTTTAAAATGTTCAGGAGAGAATTCCAAGACCACGGAGCTAAGTAACTAAAACTATTTCTACCATGACCTGTTCTAATTTTTGGTACTGTTAGAAGCAAATGAGAATGGGAACGTAATTGATATTTATTTACCAACCTGCCTAAAAAAGAACAGAGATAAAATGGCATTTTACCCAATGTGGCCTTATAAATCAGTGTATACCAATGTATATGCCTACGCAAGGTCAATGACGACCAGCCAACAGTGCTCTAGAGATCACAATGATGTGTTAGACGTTTTTGATTTGTAATGAACCTGAGGGCTGCATGATACACTGAATCAAGTGCTCTCAGGGTAGTGGTTGAGGCCTGCATATATATATATAACATCACTGCAATCTAAAACCGTCCGTAATGTACATTGTACCAGCTCCTTCCTGGCCTCAAAAGAAAAACAAGCCTTATGCCGGTAATAAAAACCTATTCTCAGCTTGAGCTTCTTTATCAAGTTCTCTACATGCACAGTGAAGCTCAGCTTATCATCAACCCACAGACCCAAATATTTGTACACTTTAACTTGCTCTATAGTATGTCCAGCCAATGTAGCAATGACGTGATTAGTAACATGCCTGGCATTTGAAAATACCATGCATTTTGTTTTAGCTGAATTTAGAACCAGCTGTAAATTATACAGATTCTGTTGTTTGATTTTAAATGCTCTTTGGGCATTTTCAAAAGCTAAAGATAAACTATTACCACTTGAATAAAGAACAGTATCATCTGCATAAAAATTAACATCCGCTGTTTCAATAAGATCCCCAATGTTGTTGATATACAAAATGAACAACAGTGGGCCCAAAATAGAACCTTGCGGAACACCTGCGCACACCTCTATGGACTCAGATTTATAACCATCTGCCATTACACGTTGTGTACGATTTGATAGGTAATTTATAAATAAACCAATCTAGAGCATAACCAGTAATTCCACAACATTTTAACCTTAGCACTAACACAGCATGGTCCACGGTGTCAAAAGCCTTCGACAAATCAATAAAGACAGACACACAGTGTAACTTCTTATCAAGAGCACAGTGGATGTCATTTAAAACCTTCAATGTTGCTGAAACAGTGCTGTGGCCAGACCTAAAACCTGATTGCATTCCATTTAAGATGTTGTTTTCTTGGACGAAGCCCTTTAGCTGCCTACTAACTAAGGACTCCAGTACCTTTGACAGTACAGACGATGTTGATATGGGTCGATAGTTGTCAAGTAGTGAAGGATCTCCACCTTTCAGGAGAGGCAGTACAAAAGCAGATTTCCATAACTTGGGGATTTCCTTAACATCAAGCGTGAGTTTAAAAATACATGTTAAGGGGGAGCAATGATTTCTGCAGCTAGGTGTAGGAGGCGGGGGTCTAGTTCATCAGGGCCAGGGGATTTTTTTCCACCAATTTCTTTCAGGGCTTTACACACTTCTGAAACAGAGAAGGATGAAAAGGAGAATCTGGTGAAGGAGTGCACAGGGGTGTCAGGTAAATTCATAGGGGGATCAATTATACCTTTGACCGTTTCAAATAAACTGCCTGCATCTATAAAATGCTGATTCAAGACTTTCAGAATGGAGGTTCTCTCAGTTACAATCTGTGTGTCGACCAACAATTGTTTGGGAAGCTGTGTACCTTTTTTGCACTCCAAAGCTTTCACTAATTGCCAAAATTTGGATGGATTATTTAAATGATGTGAAGTAGATTTCAAGTAGTGGTCTGCTTTCAATTTACGGATCATAGCCACACCCAGATTTCGAAGACATTTAAAAGCCATCCAATCATCTGCCAAACCAGTCCCTCTTGCTTTAGCCCACATAGCATTTCGTTCCCTTATGATTTTAGTAAGTTCCTCAGTAAACCAAAGGTTCTCTCTGCCCTAAATCCTGAATTTTTTAAAAGGGGCCTATTGACTATTGCATACATCCTGGAATGCGTTGTGGAAGTAAGAAAAGGCTAGTTCAACATCAGGGATTAATTCCATTCTATTCCATTCAATGCTAGATACATCATGTAAAAAAACCTTGAATATCAAACCGCTTCCAGTTTCTTTTCGTAATGACACGTGGAGATTTCTTAGGAATTTTACCTTCTCTTACAGACTATATGGGAGACATGCCGAGAGCTGCCCTCCACATTACAGACTATGTGGGAGACATGCTGAGAGCTGCCCTCCACATTACAGACTATGTGGGAGACATGCTGAGAGCTGCCCTCCACATTACAGACTATGTGGAAGACATGCCGAGAGCTGCCCTCCACATTACAGACTATGTGGGAGACATGCTGAGAGCTGCCATCCATATTGGAGACTATGTGGGAGACATGCTGAGAGCTGCCCTCTACATTACAGACTATGTGGGAGACATGCTGAGAGCTGCCATCAATATTACAGACTATGTGGGAGACATGCTGAGAGCTGCCATCCATATTACAGACTATGTGGGAGACATGCTGAGAGCTGCCCTCCACATTACAGACTATGTGGGAGACATGCTGAGAGCTGCCCTCCACATTACAGACTATGTGGGAGACATGCTGAGAGCTGCCATCCATAATACAGACTATGTGGGAGACATGCTGAGAGCTGCCCTCCACATTACAGACTATGTGGGAGACATGCTGAGAGCTGCCCTCCACATTACAGACTATGTGGGAGACATGCTGAGAGCTGCCCTCCACATTACAGACTATGTGGGAGACATGCTGAGAGCTGCCCTCCACATTACAGACTATGTGGGAGACATGCTGAGAGCTGCCCTCCATATTGGAGACTATGTGGGAGACATGCCGAGAGCTGCCCTCCACATTACAGACTATGTGGGAGACATTCTGAGAGCTGCCCTCCATATTACAGACTATGTGGGAGACATGCTGAGAGCTGCCCTCCACATTACAGACTATGTGGGAGACATGCTGAGAGCTGCCCTCCACATTACAGACTATGTGGGAGACATGCTGAGAGCTGCCCTCCATACTACAGACGATGTTGGAGACATGCTGAGAGCTGCCCTCCACATTACAGACTATGTGGGAGACATGCTGAGAGCTGCCCTCCACATTACAGACTATGTGGGAGACATGCTGAGAGCTGCCAACCATATTACAGACTATGTGGGAGACATGCTGAGAGCTGCCATCCACAATACAGACTATGTGGGAGACATGCTGAGAGCTGCCATCCACAATACAGACTATGTGGGAGACATGCCGAGAGCTGCCCTCCACATTACAGACTATGTGGGAGACATGCCGAGAGCTGCCCTCCATATTGCAGACTATGTGGGAGACATGCTGAGAGCTGCCCTCCACATTACAGACTATGTGGGAGACTTGCTGAGAGCTGCCCTCCATATTGGAGACTATGTCGGAGACATGCTGAGAGCTGCCCTCCACATTACAGACTATGTGGGAGACATGCTGAGAGCTGCCATCCACATTACAGACTATGTGGGAGACTTGCTGAGAGCTGCCCTCGATATTGGAGACTATGTGGGAGACATGCCGAGAGCTGCCCTCCACATTACAGACTTTGTGGGAGACATGCTGAGAGCTGCCCTCCACATTACAGACTATGTGGGAGACATGCTGAGAGCTGCCATACACATTACAGACTATGTGGGAGACATGCTGAGAGCTGCCCTCCACATTACAGACTATGTGGGAGACATGCCGAGAGCTGCCCTCCATATTGGAGACTATGTGGGAGACATGCTGAGAGCTGCCCTCCATATTACAGACTATGTGGGAGACATGCTGAGAGCTGCCCTCCATATTGGAGACTATGTGGGAGACATGCCGAGAGCTGCCCTCCACATTACAGACTATGTGGGAGACATGCTGAGAGCTGCCCTCCATATTACAGACTATGTGGGAGACATGCTGAGAGCTGCCCTCCACATTACAGACTATGTGGGAGACATGCTGAGAGCTGCCCTCCACATTACAGACTATGTGGGAGACATGCTGAGAGCTGCCTTCCATATTACAAGCTATGTTGGAGACATGCTGAGAGCTGCCCTCCACATTACAGACTATGTGGGAGACATGCTGAGAGCTGCCCTCCACATTACAGACTATGTGGGAGACATGCTGAGAGCTGCCATCCATATTACAGACTATGTGGGAGACATGCTGAGAGCTGCCATCCACAATACAGACTATGTGGGAGACATGCTGAGAGCTGCCCTCCACATTACAGACTATGTGGGAGACATGCCGAGAGCTGCCCTCCACATTACAGACTATGTGGGAGACTTGCTGAGAGCTGCCCTCCATATTGGAGACTATGTGGGAGACATGCTGAGAGCTGCCCTCCACATTACAGACTATGTGGGAGACATGCTGAGAGCTGCCCTCCACATTACAGACTATGTGGGAGACATGCTGAGAGCTGCCCTCCACATTACAGACTATGTGGGAGACATGCTGAGAGCTGCCCTCCATATTACAGACTATGTTGGAGACATGCTGAGAGCTGCCCTCCACATTACAGACTATGTGGGAGACATGCTGAGAGCTGCCCTCCACATTACAGACTATGTGGGAGACATGCTGAGAGCTGCCCTCCACATTACAGACTATGTGGGAGACATGCTGAGAGCTGCCCTCCACATTACAGACTATGTGGGAGACATGCTGAGAGCTGCCCTCCATATTACAGACGATGTTGGAGACATGCTGAGAGCTGCCCTCCACATTACAGACTATGTGGGAGACATGCTGAGAGCTGCCCTCCACATTACAGACTATGTGGGAGACATGCTGAGAGCTGCCATCCATATTACAGACTATGTGGGAGACATGCTGAGAGCTGCCATCCACAATACAGACTATCTGGGAGACATGCTGAGAGCTGCCATCCACAATACAGACTATGTGGGAGACATGCCGAGAGCTGCCCTCGACATTGCAGACTATGTGGGAGACATGCCGAGAGCTGCCCTCCACATTACAGACTATGTGGGAGACATGCCGAGAGCTGCCCTCCATATTGCAGACTATGTGGGAGACATGCTGAGAGCTGCCATCCATATTACAGACTATGTGGGAGACATGCTGAGAGCTGCCCTCCACATTACAGACTATGTGGGAGACATGCCGAGAGCTGCCCTCCATATTGGAGACTATGTGGGAGACATGCTGAGAGCTGCCCTCCATATTACAGACTATGTGGGAGACATGCTGAGAGCTGCCCTCCATATTGGAGACTATGTGGGAGACATGCCGAGAGCTGCCCTCCACATTACAGACTATGTGGGGGACATTCTGAGAGCTGCCCTCCATATTACAGACTATGTGGGAGACATGCTGAGAGCTGCCCTCCACATTACAGACTATGTGGGAGACACGCTGAGAGCTGCCCTCCACATTACAGACTATGTGGGAGACATGCTGAGAGCTGCCCTCCATATTACAGACTATGTTGGAGACATGCTGAGAGCTGCCCTCCACATTACAGACTATGTGGGAGACATGCTGAGAGCTGCCCTCCACATTACAGACTATGTGGGAGACATGCTGAGAGCTGCCCTCCACATTACAGACTATGTGGGAGACATGCTGAGCGCTGCCCTCCACATTACAGACTATGTGGGAGACATGCTGAGAGCTGCCATCCATATTACAGACTATGTGGGAGACATTCTGAGAGCTGCCCTCCATATTACAGACTATATGGGAGACGTGCTGAGAGCTGCCCTCCATATTGGAGACTATGTGGGAGACATGCTGAGAGCTGCCCTCCACATTACAGACTATGGGGGAGACATGCTGAGAGCTGCCCTCCACATTACAGACTATGTGGGAGACATGCTGAGAGCTGCCCTCCACATTACAGACTATGTGGGAGACATGCTGAGAGCTGCCCTCCACATTACAGACTATGTGGGAGACATGCTGAGAGCTGCCATCCATATTACAGACTATGTGGGAGACATTCTGAGAGCTGCCCTCCATATTACAGACTATGTGGGAGACATGCTGAGAGCTGCCCTCCATATTGGAGACTATGTGGGAGACATGCTGAGAGCTGCCCTCCACATTACAGACTATGTGGGAGACATGCTGAGAGCTGCCATCCACATTACAGACTATGTGGGAGACTTGCTGAGAGCTGCCCTCCATATTGGAGACTATGTGGGAGACATGCCGAGAGCTGCCCTTCACATTACAGACTTTGTGGGAGACATGCTGAGAGCTGCCCTCCACATTACAGACTATGTGGGAGACATGGTGAGAGCTGCCATCCATATTACAGACTATGTGGGAGACATGCTGAGAGCTGCCCTCCACATTACAGACTATGTGGGAGACATGCCGAGAGCTGCCCTCCATATTGGAGACTATGTGGGAGACATGCTGAGAGCTGCCCTCCATATTACAGACTATGTGGGAGACATGCTGAGAGCTGCCCTCCATATTGGAGACTATGTGGGAGACATGCCGAGAGCTGCCCTCCACATTACAGACTATGTGGGAGACATTCTGAGAGCTGCCCTCCATATTACAGACTATGTGGGAGACATGCTGAGAGCTGCCCTCCACATTACAGACTATGTGGGAGACATGCTGAGAGCTGCCCTCCACATTACAGACTATGTGGGAGACATGCTGAGAGCTGCCCTCCATATTACAGACTATGTTGGAGACATGCTGAGAGCTGCCCTCCACATTACAGACTATGTGGGAGACATGCTGAGAGCTGCCCTCCACATTACAGACTATGTGGGAGACATGCTGAGAGCTGCCATCCATATTACAGACTATGTGGGAGACATGCTGAGAGCTGCCATCCACAATACAGACTATGTGGGAGACATGCTGAGAGCTGCCATCCACAATACAGACTATGTGGGCGACATGCCGAGAGCTGCCCTCCACATTACAGACTATGTGGGAGACATGCTGAGAGCTGCCATCCATATTGCAGACTATGTGGGAGACATGCTGAGAGCTGCCCTCCACATTACAGACTATGTGGGAGACATGCCGAGAGCTGCCCTCCACATTGCAGACTATGTGGGAGACATGCTGAGAGCTGCCATCCATATTACAGACTATGTGGGAGACATTCTGAGAGCTGCCATCCATATTACAGACAATGTGGGAGACATTCTGAGAGCTGCCCTCCATATTACAGACTATATGGGAGACGTGCTGAGAGCTGCCCTCCATATTGGAGACTATGTGGGAGACATGCTGAGAGCTGCCCTCCACATTACAGACTATGTGGGAGACATGCTGAGAGCTGCCCTCCACATTACAGACTATGTGGGAGACATGCTGAGAGCTGCCCTCCACATTACAGACTATGTGGGAGACATGCTGAGAGCTGCCCTCCACATTACAGACTATGTGGGAGACATGCTGAGAGCTGCCATCCATATTACAGACTATGTGGGAGACATTCTGAGAGCTGCCCTCCATATTACAGACTATGTGGGAGACATGCTGAGAGCTGCCCTCCATATTGGAGACTATGTGGGAGACATGCTGAGAGCTGCCCTCCACATTACAGACTATGTGGGAGACATGCTGAGAGCTGCCATCCACATTACAGACTATGTGGGAGACTTGCTGAGAGCTGCCCTCCATATTGGAGACTATGTGGGAGACATGCCGAGAGCTGCCCTTCACATTACAGACTTTGTGGGAGACATGCTGAGAGCTGCCCTCCACATTACAGACTATGTGGGAGACATGGTGAGAGCTGCCATCCATATTACAGACTATGTGGGAGACATGCTGAGAGCTGCCCTCCACATTACAGACTATGTGGGAGACATGCCGAGAGCTGCCCTCCATATTGGAGACTATGTGGGAGACATGCTGAGAGCTGCCCTCCATATTACAGACTATGTGGGAGACATGCTGAGAGCTGCCCTCCATATTGGAGACTATGTGGGAGACATGCCGAGTGCTGCCCTCCACATTACAGACTATGTGGGAGACATTCTGAGAGCTGCCCTCCATATTACAGACTATGTGGGAGACATGCTGAGAGCTGCCCTCCACATTACAGACTATGTGGGAGACATGCTGAGAGCTGCCCTCCACATTACAGACTATGTGGGAGACATGCTGAGAGCTGCCCTCCATATTAAAGACTATGTTGGAGACATGCTGAGAGCTGCCCTCCACATTACAGACTATGTGGGAGACATGCTGAGAGCTGCCCTCCACATTACAGACTATGTGGGAGACATGCTGAGAGCTGCCATCCATATTACAGACTATGTGGGAGACATGCTGAGAGCTGCCATCCACAATACAGACTATGTGGGAGACATGCTGAGAGCTGCCATCCACAATACAGACTATGTGGGCGACATGCCGAGAGCTGCCCTCCACATTACAGACTATGTGGGAGACATGCCGAGAGCTGCCATCCATATTGCAGACTATGTGGGAGACATGCTGAGAGCTGCCCTCCACATTACAGACTATGTGGGAGACATGCCGAGAGCTGCCCTCCACATTGCAGACTATGTGGGAGACATGCTGAGAGCTGCCCTCCACATTACAGACTATGTGGGAGACATGCTGAGAGCTGCCCTCCACATTACAGACTATGTGGGAGACTTGCTGAGAGCTGCCCTCCATATTGGAGACTATGTGGGAGACATGCTGAGAGCTGCCCTCCACATTACAGACTATGTGGGAGACATGCTGAGAGCTGCCCTCCACATTACAGACTATGTGGGAGACATGCTGAGAGCTGCCCTCCACATTACAGACTATGTGGGAGACATGCTGAGAGCTGCCCTCCAGATTACAGACTATGTGGGAGACATGCTGAGAGCTGCCATCCATATTACAGACTATGTGGGAGACATTCTGAGAGCTGCCCTCCATATTACAGACTATGTGGGAGACATGCTGAGAGCTGCCCTCCATATTGGAGACTATGTGGGAGACATGCTGAGAGCTGCCCTCCACATTACAGACTATGTGGGAGACATGCTGAGAGCTGCCCTCCACATTACAGACTATGTGGGAGACATGCTGAGAGCTGCCCTCCATATTACAGACTATGTGGGAGACATGCTGAGAGCTGCCCTCCACATTACAGACTATGTGGGAGACATGCTGAGAGCTGCCCTCCACATTACAGACTATGTGGGAGACATGCTGAGAGCTGCCCTCCACATTACAGACTATGTGGGAGACATGCTGAGAGCTGCCCTCCACATTACAGACTATGTGGGAGACATGCTGAGAGCTGCCCTCCATATTACAGACTATGTTGGAGACATGCTGAGAGCTGCCCTCGACATTACAGACTATGTGGGAGACATGCTGAGAGCTGCCCTCCACATTACAGACTATGTGGGAGACATGCTGAGAGCTGCCCTCCACATTGCAGACTATGTGGGAGACATGCTGAGAGCTGCCATCCATATTACAGACTCTGTGGGAGACATGCTGAGAGCTGCCATCCATATTACAGACTATGTGGGAGACATGCTGAGAGCTGCCCTCCATATTACAGACTATGTGGGAGACATGCTGAGAGCTGCCCTCCACATTACAGACTATGTGGGAGACATGCTGAGAGCTGCCCTCCACATTACAGACTATGTGGGAGACATGCTGAGAGCTGCCCTCCACATTACAGACTATTTTGGAGACATGCTGAGAGCTGCCCTCCACATTACAGACTATGTGGGAGACATGCTGAGAGCTGCCCTCCACATTACAGACTATGTGGGAGACATGCTGAGAGCTGCCCTCCACATTACAGACTATGTGGGAGACATGCTGAGAGCTGCCCTCCACATTACAGACTATGTGGGAGACATGCTGAGAGCTGCCCTCCACATTACAGACTGCCCTCCACTCAGACACAGCTTGTTCTCTCATTAACATCATATCTTCATCAGCCCTTATCAGAGATGATTATCAGTATGACACCGTTGTGCTAACAAATACAGTTCAGTTTCTGACTCATTGAAACAAAACAGAAACATGACTGATAGTGTCAGTTGCCTTGCACCTCACTGTTTTCATTCATAAATATATATGTATATACACACAGTGCATACTGTACACATATTGTAGATGTGTTTTGCTGTGCCACAGGTCAGGACTTCCTGTAACGAGTGCGCTGAGAGTCAGGAAGCAAGTTCAGGGGGTGAGTGTTTTAATAAATAAAAGAAACAATGAACACAAAACACAAACAACTCACCGACATGAAAACACAGTCAATAACACCTGAGGAAATAACCAATGGGAGTGACAGATATAGGGAAGATAATCAAGGAGGTGATGGAGTCCAGGTGAGTGTCATGAGGCGCAGGTGCGTGAGACGATGGTGACAGGTGTGCGGGATAATCAGCAGCCTGATGACCTAGAGGCCGGAGAGGGAGTATACGTGACACTTCCTATGTAATTCATGTTTTTGGAGGAATATCTTGTGGTCACATTGACCTTCACATTAGCAGTGACACTCAGAGACAGTTGTCTGTGTCCGTGACAGACTGAGACAGATTGCCGGGGCCCGGGCAGTGTCACACGCTCTGTATGCAAAACAAGGTGTTCCCACATCAATGACCCATCAAAATGCCAGCTCTTAATCACAACTTACCTAATGAGCCATCTATCAACCCAGCAGAAGGCTACTGTAAGCTCCAGGCCAGCGGCAACACTGAAATTTGATTAAGTCGACCTCGTGCTGATTGAGACGTTGTCCTGCCTTTGCATGTCTTCAACTCATCACACAAAGGAGGGTCCATCGGTGGCAATGCCGCGGGGTGCAGCTCAGCTGTAGAAACCTGCTTAGTAGCATGTCTATTAGATATATTCTAATCAATCAGATGAAAGGAAAATACCTTCTGTAGGACCAGCTGTTTTCAAGGTGCACCCTTTTTGTGTCAGCGTATCTAATTCTTTTAAAGCACCACATCCTGTGGCTTTAGAGTGCAGGTTAGAAGGGAGGAGTGCTGTTGTGTTTCGGAGAGTGCAGGACTCAGGAGCATGAGTGCACGGAAGTGTTGCCTAATGATTCTCCCTCCAGCCAGAGTGGAGGTCAGAGACTCAGGGTCAAATGAAAAGTCAAGCTGTAAGGCAGCAGGCACAGGGAGGAGGAGGACAACGAAGTCTGGTGAAAAGCACTGAAGAGTCACTCCTGGTGTGGCAAGGTTATCTAATGGCCACGGTTCGGCCGCGCCGAGAGGAAGTTGAATAATTGAGTTGTTGCGCTATCCACAGATGGCCTATTAGGACATGTTCATTCACCTGCTACAGTATGTGCCTCACCACAACTCGCGGCTGCAGTCAAATAGCCTCCAGACTGGACAATACAACCGAAGACCTGCCCTGAAAATGTGGCTGTTAGCGCAAATACAATTAGCACTCAATTACATTTTATCCCCTTCTGAAAAACGTCTGCCTAAATGAGGGACAAGGTTCTCTATAATGGTACCGTATAGAGGTCACTATAGAGGTTCAATATTGTTAACCCTCTGTATCCTTTCCCCCAACAAAATATGAATAATTTGCAGATAGATTTAGTGTATTTAGATTATAAATGTGGAGGCTGCAGGGAAAACAAGGAACGACTTCTGAAAAAAGATAGATTGGATAGTCCTCTACAACTAAGTGGCCACTAACCCAAACCGTAGCTTCATGTCCGCATCCCAGTTCAACCCTCACCCTCAACCCTAACCCTATAGTAATACATTGTACTTACAGCAGTAATGCCTAAACTAACCCTAACCAAGCTGTTGGGTGTCAACAGATTTGCAGTTAGTGGTTTGTTGATAGTATTATCATCTATAGAACATCCATTGGGTGTACTGTTCGATTGACCTAGGTTTATACATGTTACCTACAATAGTGTTTGTTGTCAAAAGCAAGGTGAAGATAAGACAGACTGCCCTGACATTCACATTTCAAGTGTGAAAAACTTTTGTCTCCCTCTTCTCACATTGTACTCCTGCCTGGTACATTGTTCCCAAACAGAGCCTGGTGAACAGAGCTTATCAAGCCCTTCTTTCTTTAGTCAGGCAGGCTGTCGCTCCAGGTGGTCTGTTAGACTGTTTCAGGTGTGACTTTAGTGAGATAGCCATGTGCTGTGTTGACATCACCTCTTCCTCAGATGTGGAGGCAGCTGGGGGCTGTAGCTTCACTGTTTTGGTGTGGATATGGAGATGGTGTGTGTGTGTGTGTGTGTGCGCCCCTGTGTGTGTGTATGTGTTCGTGGACCTGGGATGAACATGCCCCATCACACACACACACACACACACACACACACACACACACACACACACACACACACACACACACACACACACACACACACACACACACACACACACACACACACACACACACACACACACACACACACACCACACTTTAGAGTTGGTGGTCTGTCTGTCTGTTTGGCTGGCTGTGTGTCTCTGTCTGTCCAGGACCAGGGGTCTCCCCAGCTCCGGATGTCTGTGTGGCGTCTGTCATGGCCGGGGACAACGTGGTGGGTCCGATTTGGAGCTGAGTCCTGATACTCTGGGGGTTACAGAGAGGTCAGGGGAGGGACTGGAGCCGTGCGGTAGGTCAGGGTTGATGCTCATAGCATTGGAGGGGGGCATGGGTAGTCTGGGCTGGAGTAGTTTGGGGGTCTGTGGGGTTTATAAGGTGACAGGTGCAGACTTTGATTCATCATCAGTTCAACACCAAAGGGCCGCTCATGCAGACAGACAGACAGACACACATATACTGAGGCACGGCGTCAGGGTAGCAATGGCTAGAAGAGGGGCTCTGGTCTCTGTGAGTCGCACCCCGCCAGACACCCTGGACTTGACTGTGACTGGAGCTATGATCTGAAGGGTCTGCTGCTTAGGGTCATGGCAGGATTCTCCTCCGTGCTTCACATTGTTTTCGTATTTATTGCACAGACACGTTTTAGATGTTGCTGTTCAAAGGCAGTTAGCCCCAGAAGGTCATATTTGAATGGTCTGAATATTTATGACCACTGTAGAGGGTCAGTCAGTCCCGTTCTGGGGCAGGGGCTGACCATCACAGGAGGTTGGTGACACCTTAATTGGGGAGGACGGGCTCATGGCTGGAGTGGAATAAGTGGAATGGTATCAAATGCCATTCCATTTGCTCCGTTCCAGCCATTATTATGAACCGTCCTACCCTCAGCAGCCTCCACTGCTGGCCATTCACCTTGACCTCATGTCTACTATGTGCCTCAGTTACTGATGTGTACAGTTAAAATCATTACCTGTTGTAAGATGGTCAGCGATCAACTTGTAAAGCATCACCTTAAAGGGTTAGACCTCAGCATCTTCTATAGCAGAGATCAGCAACTAGATTTAGCCGCGGGACAATCTTTTCTTGAGTGGATGAACGGGGGGCTGGAACATGATTACATTTTGACTAAAACATAATATTTTCAAATCTTGCTTACATTTGTATACGATCACGTGTCTGTATTATGTGTGGGAATGCTTGGGAACAGATTTCCAACATTTTAATCAGTTGGAGCTGATATCCTGGTGTCTTTACAGTCTTTTATGCACAGCCATGAAAATCTAAATAATAATTAACACACATATATATACAGTGAGGAGAACAAGTATTTGATACTCCTGCTGTAGTGTGCGCAAACCTGGTCAAGAACTACAGGAAATGTATGATCTCTGTAATTGCAAACAAAGGTTTCTGTACCAAATATTAAGTTCTGCTTTTCTGATGTATCAAATTCTTATGTCATGCAATAAAATGCAAATTAATTACTTAAAAATTATACAATGTGATTGTCTGGATTTTTGTTTTAGATTCCGTCTCTCACAGTTGAAGTGTACCTATGATACAAATTACAGACCTCCACATACTTTGTAAGTAGGAAAACCTGCAAAATCGTCAGTGTATCAAATACTTGTTCTCCCCACTGTATATATATATATATATATATACTTTTTGGGCTCAAAAAACTTGGGGGGGCAAATATAACAACCAGCAGGCCGCCATGGGGAAACCTGTCTATAAACTATAATATGATAAAAGATTATCAACATGGATGTCTTATTATTCAAAAGTGTAATGATATTTCATCTCTGTAAACTAATTAACTCCCATAGAGACAAAAATAAGAACAACACACCCCAAATCCTAGTGAAACATCACAGTTTTCCAAGAGAAAGTACTGTATCTTATATTCGCCCTAATATTATTTCCTAAGATCGATCTCCAGTCTCCCTGTGTGAGGCTTGCCAGCCAGGCAGTCTAAAGCCTGTGTTATCTTCCAGATGGCTACAAGGACTAGCTCCTGCAAAGCTTCCTCTCCAAGCAGAGAGCCATCAAAAGCTTTTGTTTACAGGCTCCCTGTTGAAGCGATGGAAAATCTGCCAATTTGGCAGCCTGTTGGAAAACATCTGATTTTGTCTGCAAGTGTTTTCGGACTCTGTTCTACATTTGCATAAATTGTTTTCGTTTCCGGGGCCTAAAAGGAGTGCGCAGCGGCAGAGTTGCAGTTTCCCTTCCTGTAAATCTCTCATTCGCAGGCTATTACATCCTTCAGGCCAAATGAAAACTCCACTTAACACTTCAGCCAAAGTAAATAGAGGGAGATAAAAGCGCTGGGGACTTCAAAGCCCAGAGTATTAGCCTCTTCTGAGCCAACATCAAATAGGCTCCACGCAAAAACAATCTGTCATTTCCTCTGGGAATAAAATATTGAAGCGAATTAATCCCCTCTGATAATGCACCGAGTGAAGATTTACCTGAGAGCGCTTAGGCAGCTGGGATGTTGAGATTCTTATTGAATGGAATTTGACACATTTGAGGGGAATCTGGGGCTCGGGTTGCACATTTGGCAAAAGAGATGGATTCTGTTTTCCTGGTTTTATTGAAATGGGTTAAGTGGTAGTCATGAGGGGATGTACAGTATGTGATGAAAAAACACAGGTTAGTGTTTTTCATCATGAATCTTGTTCTGGAGGCAGCTCTGCAGAGTGTCCACTAGTTGGCACAGACACAAAGTCATAAAATCTGATTTGAAACCTAATCCTAACCTTAAACCTAACCTTAACCACAATGCTAACCCTAATGCCTAACCCTAACCTTAAATGAAGACCAAAAAGAAAATGTTTGTTTTCATGGATTTAATCAAACAGTCGAGCACAAATAATTTGATCAGGATAGTCCTGAGTGTGTGCTCCTGAGATGGGTGAACATTAGGATTCTAGATTAGAGCACATTGTTACAGTAAATCTTTACATCAACATTGAACATCCAGATTTCCACAGATGTTAAGTGAAGGGAAACCCCTCTAAAACTCTGTAAGTCAGTAACAATACAAGGCCTGTTATTAGTAAACAACAGTCAAATACGTTAACGAGCTTGATATAGTTTGGAATTTGCACTTTTGGGATTAGTCTATTGACACCATTGTTCCAGGCAAACTCAATTAAACTCAAGTATTAGAAAGGATTTGACATATGAAATTGGATCCTGAAGGTTATGTTTTTGAGACCACAGGACAATTGACTGTGGGGATTGCCTTGTTTTGTACTCCAGCAGTGCTTTATTTCTCCACAAGGGAGAGTTGTTGTCCAACAGATCACACAGAGACAGATGAGCCATTACATTTCTATAAGCCACACTGCAGTAGCTCGGATTCAAATTATTTCACATGATGTTCTTTCTTAATTAATGGGATCTGAAATGAACAAGGGGTGTAACCACACAAACTGTCATGGGCACACACCCATGGGCACACACCCACAGAGCGAGGCACCAATTCAGAGTGCCACATAAATGCAAGGTCTTGCTGCAGGCACTTACACTGCAATCTCCTGAAAATATGTCTCTCTGTCTCTCTGTCTCTCCTCTGCTAGTCCATTCAAGTTTCATTTGAAAACGTGCTTGATATCATAGCCAGGATCTTCCCTTGATCATTACATAGATATGCAACAAGGAAGATATAATGATCTATTAACTAGCTTTCTATCCTTGCATATTCCCCAGAACTATATTTAAAAGATAATCAACTAAGCATGACTAAAAGCAGAGAATTTGCATGTTTTATTTTCTCTACCTCATTTGGGTTGGCATTTGGCATTGCACTGTAAAACAACACTAATGTTTGTCAAAATAATTTAAACTGATAGATTAATACTGTTGCTAGAGTGCCTTGATGACGACAATGACTGACATGCAACCAAAAAATGCATTGTTTCCTTGTGCTATCGGCCCACTGTTTGTCTAAAAGCACTTTAAAGTGGAAGTCTGTACACTCATTACAATAACACCACATCCATTTATCTTTTTCAACAAGCTTCATTAGAGAAGAGCAAGTCATCGATAGCAGAAATAGCCATCCCACAGATCCTGCCTTGTTTCTCATGCTTTCTAGCAGATCACTGTAGCTCCCCCCTCTCTATTATCTGCCTTCTCTGGTTTTAATTTGGCCTTATTAATCATAAAAGCATCACCAAGCAGCCGTTGTAGGGTAAACTGAGAGGAGAAATGAGCCCCTAAAAATGTATTTTTCACTCAAGTGAACAAACACAACAAGGAACACAAAGGAAAGGTTCTCTGCTCCCAGATCAAATGGCAAGGAGACAGAAGAGAAACAGTACTGTAGACGTGGTAGCTACGGTTGCTCACACATACATGAGCTACACACACACACACACGCACGGACACACACACACACACACACACACACACACACACACACACACACACACACACACACACACACACACACACGCACGCACGCACGGACACACACACACACACACACACACACACACACACACACACACACACACACACACACACACACACACACACACACACACACACACACACACACACACACACACACACACACACACACCTATGCACGGAAACAGACACACACGTATGTGCATACACACAGACAGACACAGACCCAGACAGATACACGCTTGATAGATAAGGTGCAGTATGCCGTGCACTGAAGGGTAAAGGAGAGAATTTGTTATCTTGTACCTGTTGGAGAGTGAGGTTAATGTTTTGGACATCCTACTCTACCATTACATTCTCTTTTTAAACTGGCAGCCCCTATGACTGCCTATGTTTTTAGTCAGCAGTCTCTATTTCTATGCAACAGATGTGTCCCACTGTCAGTCGGGCCTCTGACAAAGGAAGATGGAGAGCGCTCTCTTCTTTTAAACAGTTGCACATGGGGGTGTCTCCTTTCTGCCGGCCGGCCAGGCGTTAGTGAGGAACCGTCGCCACTCTAGACTCCTCTGCTCCATTCCATATCTAATTCTAATGGTGGGAAAAAAGGTTCCATGAAAAAATACCCTGAAAAATAAGAGAAAGAAGAGAGAATTATTATGCTGTCTGTGGCCAGTTTGATGATTCATTCAATGAATGTAGACTATCTCCAACAAAGAGGGAATTCTGAGAACTTGAAAGCATTTGATGTTGATTGGAGGGTATTATTGTATGACCCCATAGCTCATAGCAGAGTATGAATTCAGTGTATTTAATGCACATTATATTCATACTGTATATGCAGTGTATACACATTGCCCTAGGTTGTTTTGTGGGTCCTCACAGCCTGTGGAGAGTGCATGCTGTTGTTAGCTGAGAATAATGTTGCAGGATATGTTTGGCTGTAATGAATGGTCGAACATAAGACAAGATGGATAAAGACAAACAGTTTGTTGTTTTGATTTCACCTTGACCTGTTCAAAAAGAAATCACCATAGGATTTTAACAAAGGGATTGTTTCTACCTACTGTACGCATAACTTGAAAGCCTTCCAAAAAAGTATTATAATATGCACAATTCACCTAATTTCAGTTCATAGTCTATTTCTGTTTCTTTGGTGTGAAAATAGAATAATAAAAACAGATTAAATTATATTTTTCCTACAACTGATTTAGCCTATTTTGCAACCCTAATTTTGAAAACTTTTCACACCCGTATCTCCTAAATGTCTAAACAGTTAAAAAGACGTGGAAGTGATATTAGATACCTGAATGTCTGTGCCGCAATTGATTTTGAAACTGTGGCAGAAAAATCTTTGCTGAAGGTATGCGGACAGAGATAAGCGACTCCAAGCATACATTATTGGGTTGACAAGAACTACGGGAGCTAAATGATATTCCACGGTGAGATTGTTCTTTTTTATTATCACTAACACTGCTTTCCAATTTAATCAGCTTCAATAATGTACATTTTTATACCATGAAATATACAAGAACAACTTAAATTAGGCTACACTAGCTAGTTGTTGTTAATTTATAAATGTTAATTCACAGCCTATAATTTTATATGCCTAAACAACGAAATTAAATAATATATTCCTTTGAAATGTAGTTGATTTTATTTATTTAATCTGTTTATTTTAGACGGACACTTTGATATTTGTTGTGTGAGAAGATATTTCACTGACATTTTGATATCATCACTGTTTACTTATTTAACAATCAGGATATGCAAAATAAACGAGGAAAAAGTCCTTCATTCGGCTATGCAAAAATAAGTAAATATACAATAGCCTACAATAAAGATGTATAAACATGAATGTTTTTTTTTTAGAAAAAACGAACAATTAATACATAACGTTATTATATTAGAACATATTACATCAGAAATTAATAAGCATTTAAAAAAACGGGTTAGGTAGAACTGCTTGTGTCAAAATTAAAACCCAGAGTTGGTAAAACCCCCAGTCAGTCGCCCACCAACACCGCAGCCGTCATTACTTGAAGACCATCTCCGACAGCGTGGCATCTGAAATTGTTCAAACTTTTTGAGAGAAAAAACAGTTTCTCAAAAGGTCTCCTTGAACATTTTCTACTTTCCCCAGCACATGTCTCGTGGAGCTAAAATTGCCTGGGTCATTATATAGGATGCAGGGGTTTCTGAGTTTTCTTAGCAATTGGCGAGGAGAGCGGAAGTTATTCTAACAATTTTACATGATCGACCCCATTTTTCTCAAATAGATTTTTTTTTACAGACTTGTAGCTTTTACATTTTCTACATCAATGTAGACTTTTGGGATGAATCAAAGTTTGTTTAGATTATTTTCATGAGACACTTTATTGGACATTTAAATACCCTTAAAACTTGAGAATATGTCAATGGACCAATGCTCTTATTATGATTAACTGAAAAGTGTAGACATTTCACCCAACTACATTACATAGCGTATTTTTCATCAAACAAATACTGTAAGCTGTAGGCTATACTGTCTAAAAATGTACACACACTTTTGCTAATACATATTTATTTAGATAGGCCTACATCAGCACGCAATAGATCAGATTTAGAATAGCATTATTAAAGTGAACTAATACAATGTTATACAATTACACCTCCTACGACAACACTGAGAAACGGGTTACACACGGTGCTCAATAAATCAACTAGCTCCATGTACAGTAGTCTCTGACCCTCTAGGTTCAAAAGTATTTTATTTGAAAATGTATCCCACCACTGCATGGCGCTAAGGCACCGTTTTATCATAATCATATTCACACATATTTATGAAAATAGGCCTACACATAGGATATGTGAAAAGCATAATAATACTAATTACAAGACTGTTTGATAAATAACCGTCAAGGAATCTTATAAAAGTGGCAGAAATGGGGGCAGTCATTGTATAGATTATATAGCCTTTTAAGTTTGATATTTGTTTTAAAAAATATTAGGGAATGGTACTGTTTATTTAAACTTGAAATAAAGCATGATGGATAATCGAAATTAAACAGTGTGTTAAATAATAGCGTCATTTTGTTCATTACTGAATTTACATTTTTTATGTCCCAATTAGGTGTATACATTTCGGCCACGTCCACACTTTTCCAAGTAACCTAATTTGTTAGGTAACACATCTAGCTACTTTTTAAAAGCACTTGTTTGTCAGACAGTAACGTTACTAAGTTGACACATTTTGGTCTATGCCGAAAAAAGACTAACATCGATTAGTGCAATTTATCAGCATGCAGCTGAACCCAGACGTGTGGTAGGTCGGTGTAGTCCCGTATGCATAATGTAAACACCATATTTTTCAGACAAATAATGCATTTTGAATTGAATTTATATTACCTTTGATCCCGTTTTTATCTTGACAATGGCAATTATATGATTTGAATCTTATTGATTTTATTGGACATTTATTCTATATTATAGTATTTTCTGAACTTTTAGGCTATTTCTTATCATAGCAGTGACAATATTCAGGACTCATTTAAAGTTGCTCATTCGT
>NC_074674.1:9490093-9497593 GCF_029448725.1 Salvelinus fontinalis
CTTTGTGCCAATTTTCTTCAGTTTAGGTTCAAAAGAAGATTGTTGTCCGGGGACACACAGCTGGCCACTTTATATTCCTCTGTTATGGGTAACCGTGCTTTCATGTCCAATTTGTAAACTCTAGAATGACTACATTACCCATAATTCTCTTTGACTGAACTTATATTTTCAATTTTTTTATTTAAACTTTATTTAAGAACAAATTCTTATTTACAATGACGGCCTACCCCAGCGCTGGGCCAATTGTGCGCCGCCCTATGGGACTCCCAATCACGACCAGATGTGATACAGCCTGGATTTGAACCAGGGACTGTAGTGACACCGCTTGCACTGAGATGCAGTGCCTTAAAGCATTCCAAATTGCAATGGCAATTATGCAACACATTAGTCATTTTTATGTCAATGGTGAAGGGCCTTCCATGGTGTAGTAGGCAGCCACGTGATTTTACAGAGCAGGACCAGATGCAGACTTTCATGGTCACACAGCGTGCCACCTGTGGATACAAAATGAGTAGCCTAACAATTATTTACATGACCTCAATTCCATTTGCAACCAAATCATTTTCTGTGGGAATTCAATATGAAATGGTTTAGCCTAAAGATTTGGCCTTGGCCAACTACAGGCATGTATTAAGTTGTGGATGACATGGGTTCATGGTAGGCCTATCAAATCATTGAATATCCAAGGGAAAGCATGATCCCACAGGACATTTGAAACATATTTCTTTAAATGCTCTGGAGGTGAGAAGATTAGCAGCATAGACCAAATTCAGTTTTGTTATTTGGTGGTAGCTTTACTGGCTGTCCTAAAATATTTAACTACATTGAATCAAATTAGAGCCTGTAAGGGCCGGTTGCCGTTAGTAGAGTCTTATTACCACAGTTATGGCATAGTGATGGCTTAGTGATGTCATAGTGATGGCTTAGTGATGTCATAGTGATGGCGCAAATCACAGGGATAAATGACTGTAAGGATTTGAAAGGAGTTGACGTCCTGATTAAATTAAATGGCAGATTGAATTTATAGGGAGCATCTTTTGTTTACAAACAAAGTAAATAACTATACTTTTGATGTAATAAAGCTTTCTGTGTAAGTTGAGGGGAGATGGTACTGTTTGGGAGTAATATTAAATCCAAATAATGTGTGCCATTTTTCTGTCAAGTACTTCTGCCAGGAAGCATGTCATGCTTACCAATGGTTTTATGGTACCTGTACTTGAACTGCACTTCAAGATGACAATGCATTTTATTGATTCATTTAAATGCGGTTCTTCTCTTGAATATATGAACGTTTGAATAACATAGTCAGAGAATCTCCATCCTCACAGCCCCCCTACCACAGAGACTTCTCATGTACCACACCAGCACCACTACTCCCAGCACTACACTACACTACAGGCGTCTAATGACAGGCGGAGTGAGAGATGGGAGGATGAGAGTAAAGAGGAGCAGAGGGCAGAGGGGGTAAAGTGGCTGAATGGCGGCTCCCGCCTCTCTCCCCGCGCCCCTGGGAGATAATGAGGGCCCTGTGCTTTAGGAGGGAAAGATAAACATTATTTCTGGCATATTGTGGCCGCCAGCAGCTTATTTATAGCCTGGCTTTTGTGTGCTGGGAGCAAATAAGGCTTCAGAGAAACCAGTAATGCAGGAGCCCATGCAGCCATCCCTGGCCCTCCTAGCCTCACCACCACAGCAACCACTCCAGGGGGACATCAAACGCTCGCCCTCCCGGCCCTGGCTAATTGTACACCTATTGTTCCTATGTAGGACCCTAAGAAGCAAAAGAAGGAGAAAATGGAGGGAGAGAGAGTGGGGGAGAATAGGGCTTTGGTAATGAGGCTCCTGCAGCTGAATAAATATGGTCTAAAACAATATGAACTGTTTTGATGCCTCCCTCTGGGCCCACTCGGCCAGTATACTCATTACTCACCTTAATGACAAATAAGGCCTTATTAAAATCAGCCTTGTTACAAGGATAGGGCACGCATGAATGCTATGGCCAAACCCAGGCTCTTTCATTAGTTGAGGTCGAGAGCAAGAGTGTTTATTTGTGCATTTGAAATAAGTCTGTGATCCACAATTGCACAGGGAGTCGTGTGTGATTCAAAACAACCTCATACTTTCCTCATCTTTATGATACAGGAAAAAACAATGGCTGTGATTTGACAGGAGTCCTGCTAATACGATACAGTTTTGAAGAGTCTGGGATGCTGTGGTATGACTGTGGTTTAACATTACTGGGGTTATGTACTGTATACCGTTTCTCAATGGGGATTGTCTCCAACAATTGTGGAGAATAATCTGGCAGAGACTCTCAGTAATCTCCAATGGGAATACAGTATCCAATGTTTAGTATTGCAGAATGTTAGAGGTTGCATTGAAGAATTGCATGCTTTCGCATTATACACTGCTCAAAAAAATAAAGGGAACACTTAAACAACACAATGTAACTCCAAGTCAATCACACTTCGGTGAAATCAAACTGTCCACTTAGGAAGCAACACTGATTGACAATAAATTTCACATGCTGTTGTGCAAATGGAATAGACAAAAGGTGGAAATTATAGGCAATTTGCAAGACACCCCCCAAAACAGGAGTGATTCTGCAGGTGGTGACCACAGACCACTTCTCAGTTCCTATGCTTCCTGGCTGATGTTTTGGACACTTTTGAATGCTGGCGGTGTTCTCACTCTAGTGGTAGCATGAGACGGAGTCTACAACCCACACAAGTGGCTCAGGTAGTGCAGTTCATCCAGGATGGCACATCAATGCGAACTGTGGCAAAAAGGTTTGCTGTGTCTGTCAGCGTAGTGTCCAGAGCATGCAGGCGCTACCAGGAGACAGGCCAGTACATCAGGAGACGTGGAGGAGGCCGTAGGAGCGCAACAACCCAGCAGCAGGGCCGCTACCTCCGCCTTTGTGCAAGGAGGTGCACTGCCAGAGCCCTGCAAAATGACCTCCAGCAGGCCACAAATGTGCATGTGTCAGCATATGGTCTCACAAGGGGTCTGAGGATCTCATCTCGGTACCTATTGGCAATCAGGCTACCTCTGGCACGCACTGTGCGGCCCCACAAAGAAATGCCACCCCACACCATGACTGACCCACCGCCAAACCGGTCATGCTGGAGAATGTTGCAGGCAGCAGAACGTTCTTCACGGCGTCTCCAGACTCTGTCACGTCTGTCACATGTGCTCATGTGCTCAGTGTGAACCTGCTTTCATCTGTGAAGAGCACAGGGTGCCAGTGGCGAATTTGCCAATCTTGGTGTTCTCTGGCAAATGCCAAACGTCCTGCACGGTGTTGGGCTGTAAGCACAACCCCCACCTGTGGACGTCGGGCCCTCATACCACCCTCATGGAGTCTGTTTCTGACCGTTTGAGCAGACACATGCACATTTGTGGCCTGCTGGAGGTCATTTTGCAGGGCGCTGGCAGTGCACCTCCTTGCACAAAGGCGGAGGTAGCGGTCCTGCTGCTGGGTTGTTGCGCTCCTACGGCCTCCTCCACGTCTCCTGATGTACTGGCCTGTCTCCTGGTAGCGCCTGCATGCTCTGGACTCTACGCTGACAGACACAGCAAGCCTTTTTGCCACAGTTCGCATTGATGTGCCATCCTGGATGAACTGCACTACCTGAGCCACTTGTGTGGGTTGTAGACTCCGTCTCATGCTACCACTAGAGTGAGAACACCGCCAGCATTCAAAAGTGACCAAAACATCAGCCAGGAAGCATAGGAACTGAGAAGTGGTCTGTGGTCACCACCTGCAGAATCACTCCTGTTTTGGGGGGTGTCTTGCTAATTGCCTATAATTTCCACCTCTTGTCTATTCCATTTGCACAACAGCATGTGAAATTTATTGTCAATCAGTGTTACTTCCTAAGTGGACAGTTTGATTTCACAGAAGTGTGATTGACTTGGAGTTACATTGTGTTGTTTAAGTGTTCCCTTTATTTTTTTGAGCAGTGTACATTGGCATGGAACCTGAATGTGGTTTTCTCAAATGTCATGTATTTTGATATACAAATTATATATAAATACACCTTTACCTAAGAATTAAAGACCAAGTGGAAAAAATACCAATATCTGAAAGGTTACTTGTGATGTTACCATGAGTACCTCAGCAAAGGACTGTACTCACAACTGACAGGTTATCACTGGACCTGTACACCACTCCTCTCAGAGTAGTCAGACAAAGGGTCAGACACATACAGCTGACTCTCTCCTCTGTTCCCCTGCTCCCCAGGTAGTCAGGCAGTCAGACAGGCAGACCCCATTGGGCCAGGCTGGCCTCAACGACTAGACGTAACATAGTAAACATAAATCTGTGACACTCAAATTAGTATGATGTTATGTTTGGTATGGTTATGTAAGACAGAAGGTTAGTTAAGCCAGAAACAAAATCAGGGAAGTTGATCTGGGAGGATGGATGGGTGTATAATGTGAACATCTAGTAACCCAAAGGTTGCGGGCACGAATCACATCACGGTTAACTTAAGGATTTTAGCTAATTAACAACTTTGCAACAACTTACTACATTTTATCACATTTGCAACTACTTAGCATGTTAGCTAACCCTTCCCTTAACCCTAACCTTAACCCTAACTCCTCAGCCTAACTTGAACCCTAACCTTAATCCTAACCTTAACCCCTAACCCCTAACCCTAACCCCTAGCCTAGCTAACGTTAGCAACCTAGCCACCTCATGGACAACTTTTACTTTTTAGATAATTAGCAACAACTTACTACTTTTTAGTTAATTTGCAATTACTTAACATGTTAGCTAACCCTTCCCCTAACCCTAATCTTTATCCCTAACCATAGCCCTAACCATTACCCCTAACCTCCTAGCCTAGCTAACCATAGCCACCTAGCTAACGTTAGCCACAACAAATTGGAATATAATGCGAACGTCTAGCAACCCAAAGATTGCACGTTCAAATAACATCACAGACAACCCCTAACCCTAACTCCTAATACTAACCTTAACCCTAATCTTAACCCCTAACCCTAACTTTAGCCCTAACCTTAACCCATAACCCAAACCTTAACCGTAACAATAATCCCTGACCCTAACCCCAACACCTAGCCTAGCTAACGTTAGCCACATAGCCACCTAGCTAACGTTAGCCACGACAAATTGGAATATAATGCAAATGTCTAGCAACCCAAATATTGCATGTTCGAATCACATCACGGACAACCCCTAACCCTAACTCCTAGCCCTAACCTTAACCCTAATCTTAGCCTTTAACCCCAACCCCTACCCTAGCTAATGTTAGCCACCTAGCTAATGTGATGATGTTGAATCAATGTGCAAAACCGATTGGATGTGTGAAAAGCCATCAACATAAAGGAATTCATTTTTACCAATGAAATGTTTAATATTTTTTGTTGATTTCATGTTGAATTCACGTTAGCGGACATTTCAATCAAATGTACATCAAACTAGACACTGAACTGATGGGACATTAAGGCAGTTAGCAGGCAGGCAGTTAGCAGGCAGGCATGCATGCAGGCAGTCAGGCAAGAAGTTAGGTAGTTAGTACGTAAGCAGGCAGACAGGCAGGCAGGCAGGCAGGCAGGCGGCTGGACCAAGTTGACTAGGAGTTCAAAGGGCAGAGTTCAGAGTTGACGCTTTCCAAGGTAAACCAACCCCCAAGTGGGCCATATTTATGAGGTGTTATTTTTATGGAGCGGCGGGCAACAACAGGTTTAAGAGGGCCAGGGTAACCTTACTGGGGCCAGGCCTGACCTGGACTCGGGGTGCAATAATATCTCAGGGCCACAATTAGCACGAGAGCCGCACTGAGTCAGCCCTCGCTGCATCAGACCCCCTCGGCCTCCACTGGGCCCCCACTGCTGTCTGGCCCTCCCCTCCCTGACCCCCTCCTCCTGCCCCTAGACCTCATGTTCTTCATGCTCCAAGGGCAGGTGAACGCTGGCATGAAGCCAGATGCTACCACACGGCCAGCCTTGAGTTGTCTCATATAGCAGGAGGACAAAGGAATGGACTAGAGAAGATGGGTTTGGATGAAAAGACTTATAGACTAATTGTATTTGTCTGATCCAGTAGATTCAAAGACAGTTTTTCTTGCAACAAATGCAGTTGGTTGTAACCTAACCCTGCTCAATTCTACTTATGTTATGTCTGTTCTTGCTGTAATGACACCACCAAGCCCCTGGTTTGCGTGCCCACTGCCCAGGTATGCCAACTTCCTGTTGATGCATGTGGGCATCTCAGATGACAACTGACAGTATCGTTTTAGTTCATCTTTCATCACCTAGATGGCTGTAATGGTGTTGCAGATCTGTTGTGGCTTTTGTCACTGTTCTTTCTGACAGATGTTTCTGTCAAGTGTACCCCCCCCCCCCCCCCCACACACACACCATCATCTATAAGTCTATCCAGTCCTATTGAATCACCCTGTCCATCCCCATGCCTGTTTCCATGTCCCCTCCTTCCCTCCCCACACTGTCTCTCCCTACTGCACTGTGTACTGTAGGACCCCGGCCGGCCCCGCCGCCTGCGCAGCGCTGACAGATGCTGCAATGCTGTTAGACAGAGTGAATATGCAGCAGGAGCTCACTGGCTCCAGCCACATATACTGTCACTATCACTTACCCTCAGCCTCCAAACTAGCAATTAACTCCCAGAGCCCCAATCCCCAATGCTGGCCTCTGTGGCCAAACGCAGAGCCTGGGCCCCAGGGCACGGTGACCCCCACTCTCCCCTCCCCGCAGTAACCCTCTACCCCCCACTTCACCACTCCACCCTCCCATCATCTACCCATGTCCCCTTAAGCCCCAACGCGACACGCACATGCTCAAAGACATTGTGCCTCGGTGTGTGTCAGGCCTCTGAACTTTAGAAAAAGAGGATAAAGTCAATTTGTCTGTATTTGTTCTTCAGAACAGATTGTGGTCTTACAGGGAGTCAGCTCAGTAACAGGGTGAGACATTTGTCTGCTTCAGGACTGATACGGGAGAAACATGCAGGGCCCAGCAGAGAGGTTGACAAACCATGGGTGAGCCATCACTTGGTCAGTATCCATCTCCCGTACTGCAAATGAATGTATAACAGTTACATTCATAATGGATATTTTTGGGGGGTCTGTACTTTATTTTACATGACTTCAATGAAGCGTTGCACTTTTCAGGAAAAAAACATCATCTTACTACTGTGTGTAGAGAGTGTTATACTGGAAGCGTGCCAACTTGAGTCAATCAATTTTGCTATCTCTTATGATATTTGTTTGGTCTTTAAATCTTATTAGGTAACAGTAATTTGGCCTGTGTGCCTAACATTAATCCACAGCTTTCTCTGCTTATCAAAATGAAGATGTTTTGTTGGCTCATGAATTGATCATAAATGTAACCTGCTCTCACCTTTGGAGATATCACTGCACATCTACAGTACATAATACATTGCTATACCAAGAAGGAAAGGAATTACGTGTATTTATAAACCCTATATTCCTCTGTGACCATCCACAATGC
>NC_074674.1:9502593-9660093 GCF_029448725.1 Salvelinus fontinalis
GCCAAGGAGGAAGAAAGCAAATATGCAGGTTTGTGTTCTTTTCTCCTCTATCGATTTGTGCTTCTTCTTGTTTTTTAAGCATGTGAAAATACAGATATATGGGGCATTCTTTTTTTTCCAGACTGACCCCATCAAAGGACATTCTGTTTTCAGGAAAATCCATTTTAGTATCACTGGTATTATTGCTGTTCCTAGAACCATGACCCTTTCCTTATAGTAGCTTTGGCAGGAAAACGAGGGGGTACAGCCTTTAACACAACACTGCAAGGTTACTTGGAACAAAAAGTAGTCAACAAATTACGCACAAACTGCTTGCCATTTCTATTTCTAATACATTGAGGTCATTCTTGATGCAAAGCCCTCCAATTAGATGAGAGTTGTAAACAGAAGTACCTCTTCGCAACAGTGACTTCAATAGCGACATTGTAGCTGCTACAATAACCACAACTGTGAACCACAACTGTGAAACAGGGAAACAGGTATTTTCAGCACCAAAGTGGCCACGCCATCACTCAATTACTCATGGTGCCACATTGACTGTGAGGTGTTCACCAAATCAACCATCCTCTCTGTCCAGTCCACACAGCTAACAGCCAAACAGCCTCGCTTTCTTTCTTTATTCAAAGCCATCTGATTGAGTGAGACCAAACTGTCCAGCATGGGGTTAAGGTGGGCTGTGACGGAAACAGAAATATTATTTTAGATGCTGTCTGCTCGACCAGTCCCAGCTGGTTCTAGGTATTTAATAAACATGTAAACACTCTAGTTTCCCTCATTAGGTGATTGCAAAAGCCCATGCTGTCCATAAATCAAGGGCCAGGTTATCAAGGCCTGTGATCTTAACTGTACAGGGCGCCCAGCTGTCTACGCCATAGAGACTGGGAACAGCAGGCTACAAAGAATTCAATTCCCTCCGACCTTTTCTCTCATCTTTCACTCAAAGGGTACACACGACAGTCAAAGGTAAACACACAAATAGATAGTGGAACAAAATAAATGGTTTGTTTGGTATATGTGATAGATTCTAGATGACGGCATGTAAAAAAAGTTATGTGTACTGGGTTCTACGGCTTACTAGCACAGATGAATCATGTTAACTTGCTCAACAGGCTGGTCTTACCAGCAGTTTGTCATTTTGGGACTATCTGTTTCCTAAAGCATATGGAGTGTAAACTCCAGAGGTTCCGTAGTGAGTGAAAGACGAAGGTAAGAGACTGAGAAACGGCTGTATGTTCACTGTACCTCTCTGTTATCCCCCTATAAAGGTTAGTACATGCAGAGTTTATGCACACTATCATTCTCCTATTTCCTAATGTAAAACAAACTTGAAAGGTTATGTATTGTACATGCTAAATGCTACTGAAACTTCCCTCTGCTTTTCTCAATAAAACTATCTCTCCTGCTCAATGCTAATTCAGTACAATGAATTAGTGTCTTCCGCTGTATGTGACATGATTAAATTACATATACATATATATATATATATATATGTATATATATACATATTTATGTTTCCAACATAAATGGATCAGGCCACACATCTGACTGGAAAATATTTGAAGAGTTTCTTTCCAAACGCTATACACCCATTTCCAGAAATGTTGGGAAATTTGCTCTTTTTGTTTAAAGAACTTCTGAAAGAGATTTGTGTGTTTTTCCCGCATCTAATCATGGCATGCAGTTGTTAAATGACAGATGTATTCGTTTGAAACCTACCACAAGATGGTTTCATTTCAGAGGGAAAAACAATCAACTTTTGTTGCAAAACAAGATATATCTGCCTCACTCTCAGAGAAAGAAGTATCACTGCAAGGTTTCACACAGTCAAATTCGACAAATAATTACATTTTTATTAAATAACTGGACAAATGATTCACATTTGTGACATCAATATAAAAATCTATATTTAAAATAAAATCAATACAGTTATATGATATCTGGGGTCTGGCCAAAAGTAGTGCAATATATAAGGAATAGGGTGTCATTTGGGACAAGGTCTATCTCTAACAGTAGAGCCCTCAAACTCAAATCTGGACCTCCAAGCCAGTTCCACTGCTTTTTTTCATTGTTCCCCTCTAATCAGGGACTGATTTGGACCTGACACACCAGGTGGGTGAAATCTACTTTCAGGTAGAACATAAAACCAACAGGCTCCTCGTAGGGTAAGAGTTGAATACCCCTGCACTATAGCATGAAGCTGGATTTATGATGGGTTTCATTTATATGTTAAATATACAGCATATATAACATCGCATTCCAGCAAAAAAAATGATATAGCGTTTTGCAACCGATTTTAATACACTTCTAAAATCTATGAATTCCAAATCTGAGAACAGTAATATTTTACATGCACATACAGATACCCATAAGCAATCCTTTCTGTTGAAAAAAAACAAACATGAAAAATTGGTGGACATACCATTTTGGAAATAACCTCTTCATTTGTAGAAAGCATTCTCAATGCTGTCAGGCACAAGACACGCACACACGTAAATCGAATTGGACTAGTTTATTATAATATACAAGAAAATCTTTAGACCAAGAAGGAATATAGTATGTATATAGTATATTTAGGGAATATAGTATATATAAATAGTATATTCATAGAATATATATATATATATATATATAGAATATTTAGGGAATATAGTCTACTTGATCTGCATTCTACATGCTGTCCATAATTATGAGTTTAAAAAACTATGATACAAAAAGTGGCATTTTGTGAAAGAACATATTACTAAGTCACAGAACTCAATGCAGCGCATTGGATCGACTAGTACTAATATCAAACAAACCACAAATGTTCAAATATCATTACGTTTTAATTTAGTTCCATTTCTAATTTATTCCTGTTGTCAAGCGTGTTTTCTCCTCACACAAAACACCAGAACTACAAAAAGGAACTGGACTGGATTCTCCCCATGTAGTTTGGCAGAAGAAGCCGGAACATTCCTCTCCTTAGCTGGTGCTGCTATGTCATGCTGTCTTTCAGGCCTCGGGTATTGTGTGTTGCCTTCAGGGACGGACTACAGATACTGCCTCAGAGAGATCTCGAAGCAACACCCCTGTCATAAAAATCCTGTGAAGTATGATTTTATGGAAAACACATGGTTGTTTGAGCTGAGAATATTTATGGATGCACTATTCTTCATCCCGCTCCGCCATACGTACACACATACCTTTCAAGCAACATCTAGATAAAATAGGAGATGTAGAGTCTATACATATGTTATGATGATTGGTATGTACCATTTCCAATTATCTCTTTATCATGTCATCATGTCGTTGTGATGCGAGTACACAGACTCTGCATTGCAGTTCAACACTGCTAAATCAAATAAATCATGTATGCTTGACTTGCTTTGGAAAACTGCATGCTCCGGTTTCGTACAGGCATTTATGACCAGAGACCTTGCATTTATCATGAGTCAATTGAGTATGAGATCTGGGATGAAAGACAGTCATATCTTGTGGCCTTGCTACTTCTTGAACCACACTCATTGTGGCAATATGGACATATTTCTCAGGGCTTGAATTATGTAAGTGTCATTGTTGTATTGTTTAGTTGATGGCCGAGCACAGACGCAGCTGAAATGAAGAGTTAGGATTCTAATCTAGGCCTCTCATTACTTACAAGGCCCTGGAGAGATTCTGGTCGAAACAAAGCCACTGGGTTTTGAACCTGTGCCATACACGCTGGACTGAGAAGGGCTGATTGCACACTGTCAAAGTTTGGTGAAAACCTATCAATTCAATGCATTTCAAAAACAATTCTGTTGCAAATACTAGTATTCACATTTAGAAAATACTGTATTTAACATGAGTATAAAATTTGAACGATTGATATGCGTATCAACTGTAAACTGTCAAATGAATGACAGCTAGGCGTTATGTTTCAGATGGAAAATGGTTAGTGGGTGGTGGGGATAGAGAGACAGGCTGGTCAGAGCAACATTGAGGTGAGTCTAACTGTTATTGACAAGCTGAGTGGGCCATGGCCACTCTTCACCTCTAATCAGTCAAGTCTTTAATCATGTCCGTGATGGGGGAGCAGCTCAACTCAACTTATTCTCCACTGTTGAATTACCTCAGCTTCTGATCCCACCATATGGGGCATGCTAGTTGTGGCCACATACGACAAACACAGTCATATACACACCACAGGAGGTTGGTGGCACCTTAATTGGGGAGGACGGGCTCATAATAATGGCTGGAGACGAATTAGTGGAATGGTATCAAACACATGGTTTCCATGGGGTTTGATGTCATTCCATTTGCTCCCTTCCAGCCATTATTATGATCCGTCCTCCACTCAGCAGCCTCCCCTGATACACACGTGCACACACACACATACACACACACACACACACACACACACACTTACTGTTTTTCAGCGAGGAAATGGGTTAAATATTATCTCACACTGGGGAAGTATGTAATGTGTCTAATTTGGGCCCTGCTGGAGTGAGGAAGCAGAGAATATCCTGGCAACATCTTTAACCTATTCAGGCAGGATGATGTCATGATTAGAAGGGGAAATTAGGATCCCTCCTAAACCTAAACACCCGGAGGCAGTCGAGCCTCTTCCCTGGCAGGCAGATGGCTGGAAGGAGGGAGAGAGAGAGAGATTGAGAGAGAGAGAGAGGGAGATATTTCTGACCCGCGGAGCTGAGATCAAAGCACAGCGCCACTCGGCTGACACGGAGGGGCACACTTCAGGGGGATGTGTGTGAGTGTGTGTGTGTCAGCCAAACTCCAGGAATCCCCACCACCCTCCTCCTACATCAGCCAGCCCCCATGTCAAACATAACGTTCCATTAGAGATATGTGGTCCCATCTCATCCCTCTCTCCCACGCCCATCACACCACACACTCCCTTGCTCACACATCACCCCTCCTCCCTTCCTCCCTCCATCTCCCCACCACACACCCACTTCCCTTTCAACTCTGAACCCCTGTCCGCTAAATAAACCAGGCTGCGATGCTCCATCCGCTTCCTTACCTTCCCTCCGATGAGAGAGAGAGAGAGGGGTGATGAGGTGAAGGAGACAGAGAGCAGAGAGAGGAGGGGAGAATCGTGCCGCTCCGCTCCACACACATGCTGATGCTTACTCATGGGACTCCCTCCACGGTACACAGGGAGAGAGAGCACAAGGTACTTTTACATCCACATACTCACATGTAGCTCCATCTCTCCTTGCCAAAACCCCAGGGCTTCTAAATGTTCCAAATGAGAGGGTGTGAGGATGAAGGGGTGATGTATGGTTCCTGTTTGTTGCGTTTTGGGAGAGGTCACTGTCTACCATGCCTGGGACATGACTTGTAATGACTCCTCATGCCTCCCATTGTAATTACCGGGGCTCTTCTTCACTCTGGAGAGGCTCCAAGACAGGCACAAGATCCTCAGCCAGCAGACAGCACAGCCCGGCCCTGGGAGTGCCTGAGAGCCCATAGTGCACATGATTGTTTCTCTAGCCTAGCATCACTTCACTGGGTGTTTTCCCAGTCCCATGTGCATGATGGATGATTTTATTATTATTCCTTTTTACCAGACCCTCCAACAAGCCACAGCATTGGGAGATACTCAGGCTGCATGGCAGGAAAGTCCCTAGTCTGTTTTCTGCATCATTAGCTTTTGTCTCAAAGAGGAAAGGGTGCACACGATTTACCTCTGAGGTCATGTCCTCAATGTGAACTTTTAATCGGTGGAAGTACAGTCAGGTTATTCACCAAACAGCATGTACACTTAGTTAATAAGCTACTGTACTCACAGGCGGCATACAGCTAGTTAAAATACTATTGTTGTTACGCAAGTGACATCTGCTAGTTTAACCCAGACTCATATCTCAAGGCAATTCTCACAATATGGTCAGGTTATAACAGGTGAATAATTACTTTGGGTTTATTTGGGTTATCACTGTAGAACAAGCAATTAATGACAATATAACATTAACATATGTGAGGAATTTACATGACAATTTTTATTACCCATTTCCAAATTAAAGGGCATGCTAGTGAATAAATCTCTTAGCTTGACTGCGATGCACTAGAACTACATGTTAAGCGTTTAATTAAATGCAATTTGGGTTTACAAGTTAAGGTTACGGCCACATGTCTCACCATACACCACACAAATCACTTTGTTTCCAAGTCTTCCCTTTGCCCCTCTACAGTGTGTTCAAACAAGCCTTGCCTGAGGCCAGAAGGACAGTGAGGGAATCACTTCAAAAGGTTTAAAGGCTCACATTTCCTCCCCTCACGACCCATAACTCACCCTGCCATGTCACCTTCACAGCGCGGAATATGTTCTCGCCCCAAACTAAAACAAACAACACATAATTCTCCATCAACATCGTCTCCAACAGACAGAATATGGAGGCCAGGAATTAGGGGAAGACAGGTGAATCCCTTTGCAGCCAATCAAATCTCTCTAGGGGCGGCGTGAACTCAGGTGTTAGATATTTCAATTAGAAAATGATTTACGCTGCGAAAAACTAAGTTCACTGACTTCTTCTGTAAATAAGAATGATTTTTTTGACAGGAGTAATGATTTAGCACTTCAAAAGGGTGATGACTATAGAATACACAGGACAAATATATACAGTAACTTGAGGCACACAAGAGGCTATAACATTAACCAACAATGCAGTTTTAAGAAATAAGTGCAAAGTAAAAAATGGATAAGTAAAAAAAAATAATATTACAAATAGTTAAAGAGCAGCAGTAATATATCAGTAGCGAGGCTATTTACAGGGGGTACCTGTAACGTCCTGACCAGAATTCTTATGTGTTTTGCTTGTTTAGTGTTGGTCAGGACGTGAGCTGGGTGGGAATTCTATGTTGTGTGTCTAGTTCGTCTGTTTCTGTGTCCAGCCTAATATGGTTCTCAATCAGATGCAGCTGTCAATCGTTGTCCCTGGTTGAGAATCATATATAGGTGGCTTGTTTTGTGTTGGGGATTGTGGGTGGTTGTTTCCTGTCTCTGTGTTTGTGTTCTGCACCAGATAGGACTGTTTCGGTTTGCCACACTTTGTTATTTTGTTCATTGTAAGTGTTCACTGTTTTTGTTAATTAAACATGTTGAGCACTGGCTACGCTGCGTGTTGGTCCGATCCCTGTTTCACCCCCTCTTCTAGTGAAGAGAGGGAAGGCTGCCGTTACAGTACCAGTACAGAGTCAATGAGCGGGTGCAAAGGTTAGTCGAGATTATTGAGGTAATATGTACAGCTGAAGTCGGAAGTTTACATACACTTTAGCCAAATACATTTAAACTCAGTTTTTCACAATTCCTGACATTTAATCCTAGTAAAAACTCCCTGTTTTAGGTCAGTTACTTTATTTTAAGAATGTGAAATGTCAGAACGATATTAGAGAGAATGATTTATTTCAGCTTTTATTTCTTTCATCACATTCCCAGTGGGTCAGAAGTGTACATACACTCAATTAGTATTTGGTAGCATTGACTTAAAATTGTTTAACTTGGGTCAAACGTTTCAGGTAGCATTCCAAAAGCTTCCCACAATAAGCTTGGTGAATTTTGGCCCATTCCTCCTGACAGAGTTGGTGTAACTGAATCAGGTTTGTAGGCCTCCTTGCTCGCACACGCTTTTTCAGTTCTGCCCACAAATGTTCCATGGGATTGAGGTCAGGGCTTTGTGATGGCCACTCCAATACCTTGACTTTGTTGTTCTTAAGCCATTTTGCCACAACTTTGGAAGTATGCTTGGGGTCATTGTCCATTTGGAAGACCCATTTGCGACCAAGCTTTAACTTCCTGACTGATGTCTTGAGATGTTGCTTCAATATATCCACTCAATTTTCCGTCCTCATGATGCCATCTATTTTGTGAAGTGCACCAATCCCTCCTGCAGCAAAGCACTCCCACAACATGATGCTGCCACCCCCGTGCTTCACGGTTGGGATGGTGTTCTTCGGCTTGCAAGCCTCCCCCTTTTTCCTCCAAACATAACGATGGTCATTATGGCCAAACAGTTCTATTTCTGTTTCATCAGACCAGAGGACATTTCTCTAATGGGACATTTCTCTTGCAAACCGTAGTCATTTTTTTTATGGTGATTTAGGAGCAGTGGCTTCTTCCTTGCTGAGCGGCCTTTCAGGTTATGTCGATATAGGACTCGTTTTACTGTGGTTATAGATACTTTTGTACCCGTTTCCCCCAGCATCTTCACAAGGTCCTTTTCTGTTTTTCTGGGAATGGTTTGCACTTTTTGCACCAAAGTACGTATCCTTCCTGAGCGGCATGATGGTTGCGTGGTCCCATGGTGTTTATACTTGCGTACTAGTGTTTGTACAGATGAACATGGTACCTTCAGGCGTTTGGAAATTGCTCCCAAGGATGAACCAGAATTTTTTCTGAGGTCTTGGCTGATTTCTTTTGATTTTCCCATGATGTCAAGCAAAGAGGCACTGAGTTTGAAGGTAGGCCTTGAAATACATCCACAGGTACACCTCCAATTGACTTGAATTATGTCAATTAGCCTATCAGAAGCTTCTAAAGCCATGACATCATTTTCAGAAATTATCCAAGCTGTTTAAAGACACTGTCAATTTAGTGTATGTAAACTTCTGACCCACTGGAATTGTGATACAGTGAATTATAAGTGAAATAATCTGTCTGTAAACAATTTTTTGAAAAATTACGTGTCATGCAAAATGTAGATTTCCTAACCAACTTGCCAAAACTATAGTTTGTTAACAAGAAACTTGTGGAGTGGTTGAAAAACGAGTTTTAATGACTCCAACCTAAGTGTATGTAAACTTCCGATTTCATCTGTACATGTAGGTAGATTTAGTGACTATGCATAGATAATAACCAGAGAGTAGCAGCAGCGTAAAATATTGGGTGGGGGACAATGCAAATAGTCTGGGCAGCCATTTGATTAGCTGTTCAGGAGTCTAATGGCTTCGGGGTAGAAGCTGTTAAGAAGCCTTTTGGACCTAGACTTAGGCTCGGGTACCGCTTGCCGTGTAGTATCAGAGAGAACAGTCTATGAGTAGGGTGGATGGGGTCTTTGACAATTTTTAGTGTCTTCCTCTGACACCGCCTGGTGTAGAGGTCCTGGATGGCAGGAAGCTTGGCCCCAGTGATGTACTGGGCCGTACGCACTACCCTCTGTAGTGCCTTGTGGTCGGAGGCCAAGCAGTTGCCATACCAGGCAGTGATGCAACCAGTCAGGATGCTTTCGATTGTGCAGCTGTAGAAGGTTTTGAGGATCTGAGGACCCATGCCAAATCTTTTCAGTCTCCTGAGGGGGAATAGGCTTTGTCGTGCCCTCTTCACAACTGTCTTGGTGTGTTTGGACCATGATAGTTTGTTGGTGATGTGGACACCAAGGAACATGAAGCTCTCAACCTGCTCCACTACAGCCCTGTTGATGAGAATGGGTGCGTGCTTGGTCCTCCTTTTCCTGTATTCCACATTCATCTCCTTTGTCTTGATCACGTTGAGGGAGAGGATGTTATCCTGGCACCACACGGCCAGGTCTCTGCCCCCTCCCTGTAGGCTGTCTTATCGTTGTTGGTGATCAGGCCTACCACTGTTGTGTCGTCTGCAAACTTAATGATGGTGTTGGAGTCGTGCCTGGCTATGCAGGCGTGGGTGAAAAGGGAGTACAGGAGGGGACTGAACATGCACCCCTGAGGAGCTCCAATGTTGAGGATTAGTGTGGCAGATGTGTTGTTACCTACCCTTGTCACCTGGGGGCGGCCCGTCAGGAAGTCCAGGATCCAGTTGCAGAGGGAGGTGTTTAGTCCCAGGGTCCTTAGATGTGTGATGAGCTTTGAGGGCACTATGGTGTTGAACGCTGAGTCAATGAATAGCATTCTCACGTAGGAGTTCCTTTTGTCCAGATGAGAAAGGGCAGTGTGGAGTGCAATAGAGATTGCAGCATCTGTGGATCTGCGGTATGCAAATTGGAGTGGGTCTTGGGTTTCTGGAATAATGGTGTTGATGTGATCCATGACCAGCCATTCAAAGCACTTCTTGGCTACAGACGTGAGTGCTACGGGTCGGTAGTCATTTAGGCAGGTTACCTTAGTGTTCTTGTGCACAGGGACTATGGTGGTCTGCTTGAAATATGTTGGTATTACAGACTCAGTAAGGGAAAGGTTTGTATTTGTTTTTGTATTTATTGTGGATCCCCATTAGCTGCTGCCATTAGCTGTGCCCTCAGGTCCCTACTCCACCACTACCACATATCTACAGTACTAAATCCATGTTTATGTATAGTGCGTATGTTATCGTATGTGTGTGTGTGTGTGCGTATGCGCCAATGTTTGTGTTGCTTCATTGTCCCCGCTGTTCCATAAGGTGTATTTTTTATATTTAAAAAAATATGTACTTTTACGGCTTGCGTCACTTACTTGATGTGGGATAGTTCCATGTAGTCATGGCTCTATGTTGTACTATGTTCCTCCCGTAGTCTGTTCTGGAATTGGGGACTGTGAAGAGACCTCATGTGGCATGTCTTGTGGGGTATGCATGGGTGTCCGAGTTGTATGCCAGTAGTTTAGACATACAGCTCGGTGCATTCAACATGTGAGATAACACCTCTCATAAATAAAAGTAGTGATGAAGTCAATCTCTCCTCCACTTTCAGCCAGGAGAGATTGATATGCATATTATTAATATTAGGTTGAAAATGTCAGTGAAGACACTTGCCAGTTGGTCAGCGCATGTTTGGAGTACACGTCCTGGTAATTGTCCTTGTGAATGTTAGAGTACCTCTCTTTGAAAGCGGCAGCTCTACCCTTTAGCTCAGTGCGGATGTTGCTGGTAATCCATGGCTTCTGGTTGGGGTATGTACTGTACGTACGGTCACTGTGGGGACGACATCATCGATGCACTTATTGATGAAGCCAGTGATTGATGTGGTGTATCCCGGAACATATTCCCATCTGTGATAGCAAAACAGTCCTGTAGCTTAGCATCTGCATCATCTGACCGCTTCCTTATTGACCGAGTGTTTCCTGCTTTAGTTTTTGCAGGAATCAGGAAGATAGATTCATGGTCACATTTTCCCAATGGAGGGCGAGAGAGAGCTTAGTACGTGTGTGTGTGGAGTAAAGGTGGTCCCTCTTGTTGCACATTTAACATACTGGTAGAAATGAGGTAAAACGGATTTAAGTTTCCCTGCATTAAATTCCCTGGCCACTAGGAGCGCCGCCTCTGAATGAGCATTTTCCTGTTTGTTTATGGCCTTATACAGCTCATTGAGTGCGGACTTAGTGCCAGCAACAGTTTGTTGTGGTAAATAGACAGCTACGAATAATATAGATGAAAACTCTCTTGGTAAATAGTGGGGTCTACTGCTTATCATGAGATACTCTACCTCAGGCGAGCAAAACCTCAACACTTCCTTAATATTACATTTTGTGCACTAGCTGTTGTCTACAAATATACACAGACCGCCACCCCTTTTCTTACCAGAGGCTGTTATTTCTTGCTGGTGCAGCGTAAACCCCAGCAGCTGTATTTTATCCATCTCGTCGTTCAGCCATGACTTGGTGAAACGTAAGATATTACAGTTTTTAATGTCCCCTTGGTAGGATATTTGTGATCGTAGCTCGTCTATTTTGTTATCCAATGGTTGTACGTTGGCTAATAGGACTGAAGGTAGAGGCAGATTGCCCACTCGCCTTCGGTTCCTTACAAGGCACCCCGACCTACGTCCCCGATATCTCTGTCTCTTTCTCCTGCGAATGATGGGGATGTGGGCCTTGTCGAGTGTCTGAAGTAAATCCTTTGCGTCCGACTCATTAAAGAAAAAATCTTCATCCAGTACAAGGTGAGTAATCGCTGTGCTGATATCCAGAAGCTCTTTTCGGTCATAAGAGATGGTGGCAGAAACATTATGTACAAAATAAGTTAGAATTAATGCGAAAAAACACACACAATAGCACAATTGTTTAAGAGCCCGTAAAACGTAAGTCACATCCTCCAGCGCCATTCATGGCAGAGCAGCTGTAGCGTTTCAGGAGAGCAGTGAGCTCAACTGTTATTACGTAAAAAGGAGAGCTTGTCTGTAATGTGACTGATGTGGGCTTGAGTCTGCTACACTGATCTCCAGGGAAGATATTTAAGCGGTACTGAACTTAAACATTTGAGGCAGTCATTATGGCTTAGCTTTCCAACACATACATTATTTGAAGGATTTCCCCCATTAAATGATTACCAAAAATTGGAAGTAAAAGTCCTCAAATGTTAGTGCAGTGTGTAGCATTGCAGAGCCATCCTACTTCCCCTTGTGTCTACCTGTTCAATATGGATCCACTTCAGCGTGGCACCCAACCCCCGAACTACAGCCCATCATCAGGACTGATTTGATCCTCAGTGGAAGCAAAGCTCTGAAGCCCCGCGCTGCTCAACATCCTGAGTTTGTTTAGACCAGACCCCTGACTTCCTCTTCCTGTAAAGAAGGAGGGATGATGGGAGAGGGGGGGGGGGGGGGTGTATGGTACAGGATGACCCCCTCTCAGCCTCACCAATTTTATCTGACCTCTGGATGAGCTCTCACTGGGAACTAATTCCTTCGGCACATGCGGCTCTGGAAGCCATTTTCCGTCAATGAGCGAGAGTGATTGGGCCTGGTTGTGGCCCATGAGTGGCTGATCTGTCAGTCAGACCAATTGGGCAGAGGATGGAAGAGGAAGGTGTGTTTGGAGTTAGCTGGGGCTGGCTAGACTGGGCCAGGGCAGGCAGGCGGTGGGGGCCTAGGAGGGGCGGGGCCCTGGTGTCAGGGATGATTAGAGGAACCGCCTGCCTGGTCCCCAGACGCAGCACACATCACACACACCAGACACAGCCGGGTGCCAAGGGGCCTCACGGGGAAGCAATCTGCAGACAATGATCTCATCAGGGGCCGAGTGGTCAGATGTGACAGCGGGGCGGGGAAACGGTTCCTTGGGATTCAGGCTTAGGAGCCTCTCCATGCATGGAGAAGAGATGGATCCTGGGAAGTGTAGGGAGAGGCCGAGGAGGGAGAGTTAGGAGGGATTTCTCTTTGAGTTACTGCAGATTCCCTGCTAGTGAGTAGTGCTGCCAGTACTGTCAGAAAATTACCTTGACCCGAGCTCCCTCCTAATAAGGAAGAAAGAAAAGGATCTAATGTCTTAGGAGCACACTTTTTGTCAGAGAATCACAGAGAGCTTTTTGGAAAATGTGACATGGCTGCCAAGTGTAATTTCACTCCAACACACTACTGTAGCATGGCTCTGCCGTTAGCCCTTCAAAAGCCCACATGATCACACTCACTGCGATTATATAAGACATAACTGTCATTCCTGGTCAAACTTTAATCAAATAGGAATTTCATTCACCTCTGAAAGACTCAGGAGGTAACCGCTGGAAAGAATTTTAAGGTGAGAAAGTATTTTGAGGTGATTTACTAAGTATAACATGAGAGGTGACTTACTGTAGTGTAGGGTAATGTTGAGATAGCTTGGTAAATACAGCACATTGTTGAAGACGTGGTTTTAGGGAATGTGAAGATGAAGACACATGCTTGTAGTTTTGACAACATGTTGATCAGAGACCAAGAGAAGCAGCATGTGACTAACAGTTAACATAACAGTTCCTATTGATTTTAGAGAGCGGCGCTGGTGGGGATGGCCGCCGTTTTACGGGCTCCTGAACTCTGCATTGTTGGTTAATGGCTCGTGAGTAAGTATTTCACGGTAAGGTCTGCTGACAGGTGCACTGTTGTATTTGGCGCATGTGACAAATAATTATTTGATTTGATTTCATATTGTCTACTCTATCATACATTAATAATGAATTGATTAACCAGATGTATTTTAACGAGTGGAAACAATTCATGTTACAAAGGATGTGCTTAAAATCGTAAGAACATTTGAAAGTCATACAATGCCAAACATACCTGTAACGTGACGACCGCTGGTACACCTAAGCACCAGACATAGCGGTGGGGTGACAGGGCCTGGAGTGAATTGTGTGTGTGTGTCGTCTGCATTCGCATCCGTGCATGTGTGTGTCTGCCATGTATGTGTCTGCGTTTTTGTGTGTGTGCATGTCTGTCTTTGAGTGTGTGTGTGTTGTCACATGATGTGTGTTGAGGTTGTCTGGGAGATTCCTCTGGGCTGTAAAGTGGGCGCCATGGCTCTCCTAAGACCCTGAGGAGCTGTCAGTCAAAGACATGAAATATTCAGCAGGCCCTTATCTCCTGCACCGGGGGGCGCTGGGCAGAGTGAAGGCGCCAAACTACCTACCTACCTCTCTCTCTCGCTCTCTCTCTCTCAATATGTTTCTCTCTTTCTACCTCGTCTTTTCTCTCTCTCAGTCTCTCTTAATACCTATTTTTGTCTCTATTTTTCTACTTCTTGTCTTTATAGTAATTTTACCCCTATCTTACCCTCCTCTCTCGTTCACTCTCTTTACCCCGATCTTACCCTCCTGTCTCTTTCACTCTCTTTGCCCATATCTCACCCTCCTCTCTCTTTCACTCTCTTTTCCCCTATCTCACCCTCTTCTCTCTTTCACTCTCTTTCTCCCTATGTGGCTTCAGGGCAGTAGGAGAGATGTGGTTTTGTGTGTGCACTTGTGTGTGTGTGTGGTATCTTGCAAACCATGAGTGTGTGTGTGTGTGGCCAGGGCCCATTCAGTCAGGCAGTGTGTGAGATCCCTCCACCACAGACTGCCACCGCGGAGCAAAAACAACAGCCTGAGGTGAGCAGATAAAGGCCGCCTCCCTCCTCCCTCTCTCCCTCCATCTCTGTCTTTCACCTTTTCTCTACCTCCTTCCATTTCTCTCCCTCTCCATCCCTCCCTTGTTGTCTGTGATGGTATCTATGCATGACTGTCATGCACCATGGAACATCAATTGGGATTTTACTGGGGACTACCTCATATAGAAAGGTATGAGGCTTAGCTCTGACAAATGGGGATTAAAGAAGTGCTACTGTTGTTATGACAGAAGCCATGTTCTTGTTGTCAGTTAGTCTCACACAAAATCCTGGCATATTTCACATGGAAAAAACAGACAGATAACATTGTACAGACTCATTCTTTCAGCCTGGCCTCAGAGACATAAAATATGTACAATATGTAATAGTCGAGTTACTATTAAAAATTCAAGTAGGGAGGATGGTCGGGAGGATGGGTTGGTGTAATCCGCTACCGTCTAACATGTTCCACCTGCTATGTAAATTTACTTAATCTTTGTTGTTTTAATTCTCCTAACCTATGTCATTAGTTCCACTAACAGCCAACGTAATTTTTCCCATAATTCTCATATGTTATTACGGCAACAAGTGTAACAGTATAACTTTAAACCGTCCCCTCGCCCCGACACGGGCGCGAACCAGGGACCCTCTGCACACATCGACAACAGTCACCCACGAAGCAGCGTTACCCATCGCTCCACAAAAGCCACGGCCCTTGCAAAGCAAGGGGCAACACTACTTAAGTCTCAGAGCAAGTGACGTAACTGATTGAAATGCTACTAGCGCGCACCCGCTAACTAGCTAGCCATTTCACATCCGTTACACTCACCCCCCTTTCAACCTCCTCCTTTTTCCGCAGCAACCAGTGATCCGGGTCAACAGCATCAATGTAACAGTATAACTTTAAACCGTCCCCTCGCCCCGACACGGGCGCGAACCAGGGACCCTCTGCACACATCGACAACAGTCACCCACGAAGCAGCGTTACCCATCGCTCCACAAAAGCCACGGCCCTTGCAAAGCAAGGGGCAACACTACTTAAGTCTCAGAGCAAGTGACGTAACTGATTGAAATGCTACTAGCGCGCACCCGCTAACTAGCTAGCCATTTCACATCCGTTACACAAGCAACCTGGTCTCCAATTCATATGCTATTGTATGATAATACTATACATCCGCTAATTGGTATGATATTGTACGACCGCTATTCCATTCATAATGTAACCTAAGATAACATAACATATCGTACTCAATGGAGTGTTACAGATTTACATACAGAATGATACGAATTGCCTTGAGACCACATTGATTCTTTAGACTCAAACAGATTTGCCATGTATGTAGTATAATGTACAGGGATCACACCCTCAATTTCTTTATGGATAACTACTGTACACCTCTTTACCCCAAAGGATATCACCTTCATGGGCAAGTTTAACTGGTATTAACTGATATTAATTCTATAGCTCTATGTGCTGTAATTTGATCAGGCTTTACTGTGCTGTAGCCAACAGTACGGGATCAGTTAGTCTGTTACTGTACATATAGCGGTAGAGGCAGTATGCGCTGATTACTCAAATCCAGGAGAGTCTATGGATGGCGCCACCATTAGTCCAATCTCCCCCAGCCCCTACCCTCTGTGGAACACTCAGGCCCAGGGTGCCGGAATTACACCCAGCACCCAGCGAGACAACAGATCAATGGGCCGATTGGGCGGCTCTTCCCTGTATTGATAGAGCCACTTGGGCTCCAGAAGTGGCCATTAATCCCAGCAGTTTATCAGCCGCAGGATCCTGCCAGCTACAATCTAGACACATCTACACAAACATACACACAGGCAGCTACCCACTTGCACACACACACACAGATGCAGACATGCATGTGCGCACACACACACATGCACGCTCATGCAGACACCCATGCACCACATGCACACACACACACACACACACACACACACACACACACACACACACACACACACACACACACACACACACACACACACACACACACACACACACACACACACACACACACACACACACACACACACACACACACACACACACACACACACCCTTCACCCCAGCCCACCTCTCATCCCTTTTCCAGAATGTGGCGTCAATTGCATTACCTCGGGTGTTAGTGTGGCTATAGAGTTGCCTTGTTTTAGCCGCGCGGCTGTAATCGTATCCAGTGGCCTGCTTGGCCCGGGCTGCTATGGCAGACATTGAGTCTGACCGGAGCGTGGCATTGATTCTAATGGGCTTTTTTAGGGCCCTAATGATGGGAATCTGTTCACGCCTCACTTGTCTTGCCTAATTAAGCTGCAGAAACAATGAGTCCATTCACACTTGCTCATGTTACCTTTCTCCCCTCTGCTTCTATTTCTTCCCACCCCACCCCACCCCAACACCAGTCCAGCTCCCAGCCCCCAGCCCAGCGCCCATCCCAGAGCCCAGCCCAGCGCCCAGCGCCCAGCTCCCAGCCCAGCCCAGCGTCCAGCCCAGCGTCCAGCCCAGCTCCCAGCCCAGCCCAGCTCCCAGCCCAGCTCCCAGCCCAACTCCCAGCCTAGCTCCCAGCCCAGCCAGCCATCAACAGAATGGGACTCTGGAGCCACTACCATCCCCAGCTGTCGTCCATATATTTAACAACTCAAAACGCTGTTGGTGTTTTCATTTCTCCAGATATTTTTGTCTTCAAGCACTTTCCGTTGAACAACACCCTGGTTGGTTGAAACGATTGCCTAATTTCCTCCTAAACTGTCAACTGTAACTTATTGTCTCTATTCAAATTCTTCCATGGGTGATTCACTTGGAGATAAAGGCCTCGTACCACATTCCACTCAGGGATGTTTGTGTACATATGCTTTTAGCAGGGCACTTAACTCACAGGGTTAGATCTATAACACGATAATGGCTGGGCGGGTGAAGGCAATGGTTCCTGTGACTTTAGATCAACAGAGATAGATACCTTTACTTTGTCTGGTGCTGGGCCATAGGAGTGTGAGCGTGGCTGTGTGGAGGCACTAACACATTACCTGTTGTGTTCTATAAGGATGCTTGTTCGTTTTTGGATGAAAGGTGTCTGTCTGATGCAAAGGAGCCCAAGTAAATATTGACTAACTGCATGACGTGCACTCTCCTACTGACGCATTCATTCACCCTTACACTTTTTTGCTTCTTCCTTCCCTTTGCTATCACCCTATTCTTAGGTTGCTGTTGATCATCTAACAGAGTTTACCATCACTAAGTGCAGTTCATATGTAGTCAACGTGAGTGAGTTGAATCATACTGTATGAGTTCAAAGACATGGCAGTGTCTACAGAGTAAGGTTCATAAGGCAGTATAATTGCAGATGACAAACTACAGCTACTAAAGTATGTACTGTTTACTGCATGTTAACAGCTCAGCCAATGGGTGCTTCTGCATGAACACATACAGTACAAGGAAGCTTTCCGCATTTCTATTGGGGTCACAGTACATGGTAAACTGTCAGCACACAAATATGAAACTTGATCATTGGTGGACATGACAATATGCTAGACTGCTCAACATGTGGATCTACAGTACGTGTGTACAGTGCAGTCTGTGTGTGTGTGTATTTGAGAGTGTGGTGTCATCCCTTGGTGTCAGTTGACCTGACACCAACACCGGTTGATATATGGGCGAAGTAGACGTTGTGATTGGTCAAAATGCACTGACGGCAGCCCCGTTTGGGGCTTGACCGTAACTTCAACCCTTCTCCCCTACAAGCCAAGATGGGGAAGACTCTCAGCTTGAGAAGAATGTCTTCCAGTGACAGATACAAATGCATCAGGCCTGCAGCTATCATTAAACTTTTCAGTCACCAACAAAGACTGCCATTAAACCAGGGATGGAGACTTAGATAAATAGTCATGCACGGAGAGGGGAAAGGGTAAGGGGGCTGTTCGTGTGTGTGTGCATGCGCTTACATTTCGGTTTGTGTACGTGCCGTGCATGCGCGAGTGTGTGTACCTACAGGCATGCATGCTTCCATGTGTGTGTGTGTGTGTGTTTGTGTGGGTGCGTGTGTGTGTGTGTGTGCTTACATGTATGTGCTTGCGTGGGAGTGTGTGTGTGTCAGAAAGGAAGGGCATGGTGGGGACATGACTCGGAGAGGGCGAACTCCTCCAAGTTCACACTCAACGTGAAGTGGCCCTAAGACACTGCGGCCTGACCAATTGAGAGACTGTTTCAGCCTCTGGAGAGTGTCCAACAGATGTTCATGATTGCGTGGCTTGTCTTTCCCAAGAGGTGCATTGCCTGGTTTGAGGCAGAAAGCTCACAGCACACAACTTTTTGACACTCTGGAGGGCTGAAGCTTTGCCTTACCGCTCCCATGAGTCATCTAGTTACAGTCTACATAAAGTGAATAGGTCAAACAAACCAGTGATCCGTCTATAATCATTATGATACTTATATTGAAATGATATTCTACTACTTTTTATAATCTAGTAAGCAGTATGTGATTGACAGGTGTCGTGATGAGTTGAGATGGCCATGGTCTTTCGCAAGTCCTGATATCCTGATACTGTACTTCCAGGTACCGCTTTTTTGAAAGGTTTTTATCAGTGGTGTAAAAAGTACTCAATTGTCGTACTTGAGTAAAAGTAAATATACCTTAATAGAAAATTACTCAAGTAAAAGTCTACTTGAGTAAAACTCTAAAAGTATCTGGTTTAAAATGTACTTCAGTACAGTGGTGGAAAAAGTACTCAATTGTCATACTTGAGTAAAAGTAAAAAGTACAAGTAAATGCTATACATCAAATTCCTTATATTAAGCAAACCAGACGGCATGATTTTCTAGTTTTTTATTTTATTTACGGACAGACAGGAGCACACTCCAACACTCCAATTTACAAACAAATTATTTGTGTTTAGTGAGTCCGCCAGATCAGAGACGGTAGGAATGACAAGGCGTTATAGGTGTGGGAACTGAACCATAATTCTGTCCTGCCTGAGCATTCGAAAAGTACTTTTTGGTGTCAGGGAAAATGTATGTCAGTAAAAAGTACACCTTTTCTTTAGAATTGTAATGGAATAAAAGTAAAAGTTGTCAAAAATATAAACAGTAAATGAAAGTACAGATACCCCAAAAAACTACTTACGTAGTACTTCAAAGTATTTTTACTTAAGTACTTTACATCACTGGTATTAAGTATCTAAGATGATTTTCTTTTTCTTAATATAATTGATTGCAGATAAAATACTGGTAATCTTATCTGAAAGGGAAGGAAACATTGAAAAACGTAATCTAAAGTATATTAAAATATACCAAATTTCATGTCATTGTTATTCACTGATAATGAGTGGGTCCTAAACCCAATAGTTGTCCTTTACCTCCACAAAACCTCTCTCCAGACCCTAACCACTACACTACAGAGACCTCATCACGAAAACCCTAATCATCTCTCTTCAGAACACACAATAACAGCAATTTGTAGTCCTGCCATTTCCAATGAAAGACAAAAAAAAATGATTTGAGCCATGATAGGTTTTTGGTAAGCCATCTAAACAAAGGATTTTAATACCCTCTTTGAAATTAGAGGCCAAGTTACAAAGGCATATTTTGCAATAGCCCACTGTCATGAGAAGCTCTTATAAGAAACACATTTTTCAGAGCAGAACAAGTCTGTTAACCCTGGACAGCTAAAACAATCAGCTAATCAGCATGAATGATGGGTAGCCACCAATCTATCTATTAACATCAATGGAACCTCAGGCATGGTAACAGACTGTCAGAGAAGATGATGGAATCAAAAACGTGCTGCCAAATACTGTACCAAGACTTTCCACTCTGTACCTTGCCTGATCTGGGTTTGCTCTCGTAGCATGATACGTCATTTTTTATTCTCCAATGTACTTTTTGTTATCCAACAAGTGAAAACAGCAAAATAACATTGTGGAGAAATTGTCATGAAATTGTCATGAAAAATACTACAACAAATCTGGCTCGAAGGAGGATATTTTTGGGTCGGCAGGTAGCCTAGTGGTTAGAGCGTTGGGCCCGTATCCGAAAGATCGAATCCCCGAACTGACAAGGTAAAAATCTGTCGTTCTGCCCCTGAACAAGGCAGTTAACCCATTGTTCTTAACTGACTTGCCTAGTTAGATAAAGGTTAAATAAAAAAAACAATAAAAACAAAACAATGGTGTAGTCTATCAGAAATACCAAAACAGGTATTTCTACGTTCTATGTTCTTTGTAAAGATTATTAAACATCATGGGTTCAGTGCTTCTGTTGTGTGTAAATACTCTTGACAGTGTAAAGAATACACACGTCGTACATCAGGTCGTGGGCTGTGGCTGTCCTGAGCTGTCTGGGAGGAATACATCAAAGGGGTGGCGCCCGTGATGACGACATTACGTCTTGTACTTCCTCTGACAGCTCCTGGTTTCTGTCACCTTCCAGCTGTTCTGCCTGGCTTCATAACCTGTTTGACTCTCCTCATTGCTAGCGGCCTCGCTCTCCTCATGTCACAGGGCTACAACGCTACATGTCAGCTCAACCACCGCCCGTCTGGCAACTTGCTTTCATCACTGTCACGCACTCGCATTCCAACGCAAACTTCACCCCACCACATGATTTACAGAAGAATGGGCAACTTCAGGAGTGCTGGGAGAAATCTCCCTCTCACTGCTCTCACGTTCTTCACCGCGGTGACATACCTGCTCTGTGGTTAATTACACCTCCCTCAACTCCCTAACCTGGTGCAATCTGTATATTTTACTGTTTCTATTGGTAGAATAATCCCCTGGTAATCCTAACCAATTACGACCTCAGCTCCACCCTCCCCCTCCTAAACTCCCTGGTAATTGGTGGAGAAGGAAGCGTGTCGTTCTGTTCGTTTAGACTGGATGCTAGAGGGCTTCTAGAATGTCTTTGTGTGGAACCTCCAACCAGCTCAATCAGGGTCATCTAATGGCTGACCCCGGTTGTTCTCTCCCTGCTTGAACTGCAGCTATGTGTATTGAGGGTGAGGGGCCCAAGCCTCCCACAGACAGTAGACAGACTGCATGGTGACAGATAAGGCAGGACAACTAGCCCCGGCAGGTCACAAGTCTTCACACACAAACTCTTCTCACACCATGACACTTGATGGAGAAGAAGTGGCGTTACGGACGGGAAAAACACACATAGGCGTGTAGACGCTCCAAAAACAAGCCACTCCAAACACAAACGGGGAGACTTTTCGGTGACTAAACAGGGCAGTTACTCAAAGGGAGAATAGTCAAGTAGAACACAGCAGAAAAAGTATCTCCCTCCCTTCCTGGCCCCGGATTGTAGGCCAATGCTTTGACTGTGGTTGTGGTTGTGGTGGTAGATTGTAGGCCAATGCTTTGACTGTGGTTGTGGTTGTGGTGGTAGATTGTAGGCCAATGCTTTGACTGTGGTTGTGGTTGTGGTGGTAGATTGTAGGCCAATGCTTTGACTGTGGTTGTGGTTGTGGTGGTAGATTGTAGGCCAATGCTTTGACTGTGGTTGTGGTTGTGGTGGTAGATTGTAGGCCAATGCTTTGACTGTGGTTGTGGTTGTGGTGGTAGATTGTAGGCCAATGCTTTGACTGTGGTTGTGGTTGTGGTGGTAGATTGTAGGCCAATGCTTTGACTGTGGTTGTGGTTGTGGTGGTAGATTGTAGGCCAATGCTTTGACTGTGGTTGTGGTTGTGGTGGTAGATTGTAGGCCAATGCTTTGACTGTGGTTGTGGTTGTGGTGGTAGATTGTAGGCCAATGCTTTGACTGTGGTTGTGGTTGTGGTGGTAGATTGTAGGCCAATGCTTTGACTGTGGTTGTGGTTGTGGTGGTAGATTATAGGCCAATGCTTTGACTGTGGTTGTGGTTGTGGTGGTAGATTGTAGGCCAATGCTTTGACTGTGGTTGTGGTTGTGGTGGTAGATTGTAGGCCAATGCTTTGACTGTGGTTGTGGTTGTGGTGGTAGATTGTAGGCCAATGCTTTGACTGTGGTTGTGGTTGTGGTGGTAGATTGTAGGCCAATGCTTTGACTGTGGTTGTGGTTGTGGTGGTAGATTGTAGGCCAATGCTTTGACTGTGGTTGTGGTTGTGGTGGTAGATTGTAGGCCAATGCTTTGACTGTGGTTGTGGTTGTGGTGGTAGATTGTAGGCCAATGCTTTGACTGTGGTTGTGGTTGTGGTGGTAGATTGTAGGCCAATGCTTTGACTGTGGTTGTGGTTGTGGTGGTAGATTGTAGGCCAATGCTTTGACTGTGGTTGTGGTTGTGGTGGTAGATTGTAGGCCAATGCTTTGACTGTGGTTGTGGTTGTGGTGGTAGATTGTAGGCCAATGCTTTGACTGTGGTTGTGGTTGTGGTGGTAGATTGTAGGCCAATGCTTTGACTGTGGTTGTGGTTGTGGTGGTAGATTGTAGGCCAATGCTTTGACTGTGGTTGTGGTTGTGGTGGTAGATTGTAGGCCAATGCTTTGACTGTGGTTGTGGTTGTGGTGGTAGATTGTAGGCCAATGCTTTGACTGTGGTTGTGGTTGTGGTGGTAGATTGTAGGCCAATGCTTTGACTGTGGTTGTGGTTGTGGTGGTAGATTGTAGGCCAATGCTTTGACTGTGGTTGTGGTTGTGGTGGTAGATTGTAGGCCAATGCTTTGACTGTGGTTGTGGTTGTGGTGGTAGATTGTAGGCCAATGCTTTGACTGTGGTTGTGGTTGTGGTGGTAGATTGTAGGCCAATGCTTTGACTGTGGTTGTGGTTGTGGTGGTAGATTGTAGGCCAATGCTTTGACTGTGGTTGTGGTTGTGGTGGTAGATTGTAGGCCAATGCTTTGACTGTGGTTGTGGTTGTGGTGGTAGATTGTAGGCCAATGCTTTGACTGTGGTTGTGGTTGTGGTGGTAGATTGTAGGCCAATGCTTTGACTGTGGTTGTGGTTGTGGTGGTAGATTGTAGGCCAATGCTTTGACTGTGGTTGTGGTTGTGGTGGTAGATTGTAGGCCAATGCTTTGACTGTGGTTGTGGTTGTGGTGGTAGATTGTAGGCCAATGCTTTGACTGTGGTTGTGGTTGTGGTGGTAGATTGTAGGCCAATGCTTTGACTGTGGTTGTGGTTGTGGTGGTAGATTGTAGGCCAATGCTTTGACTGTGGTTGTGGTTGTGGTGGTAGATTGTAGGCCAATGCTTTGACTGTGGTTGTGGTTGTGGTGGTAGATTGTTTTCTCTTGCATGTTTAGATGACTTATAAACATTTAGGAGACCCAAAGATTACTTCTCTTTCGACCACGTCTTTTCTTCCTCGTATGTTTTCTGTCTTCACCCATCACTGGTTGATTTATATACAGTTTACATATACAGAACCAGCATTATGAAGATCCACAACTCAGCGTGTATCATGTTCAAACCCCACGATTATGGCTATGTTTGTTTACGCTGCGTTTTATTTATTCACATTCTACGTGTCTCTAGGCACATTGGAGTCGACATTACAGGGGTTAGGAGTAGGCCATGTCCTCGTGTTAACTGGCGCTACGTCTCACATGATTTTTCCAATGTGAATAGGGTTCATTGTTGGGATGGGTCAGGGATGGAGCTTTAAGGGGATTTTTTTATGTATTTTTAAACTAGGGTGAGAACATATTACATTTATTGAAGCAACAACAATTTCATGATTTAGAGTTGGCTGATAAAGAGCAGTAGTGATGTTTAGACATCTGTTTTATTTCCGACACACTATCAGTCACCCTAAATGTATATACAAATCATAAGCATGCTCCTGAGAGGAAACTCCACAAATATGAAATTATTCTTTTCACTAGTAGCAAATTATTGATTTCAGACATTGACAACAATTTTAATTTTAACTCTCCACAAGCCAATCTGATCTGTGATCTCATTTCCTTTTGAAACCCAAGATAGTTTGGCAACACCAACATCCCCAATGCCAGAGCCTGTCCTGCCTGGCGTTCTGGCACACTCTGGATTGGAGTACTGGGCAGTGCCAGTGGGCACAGGGGAGATCCATATGAGGTGTGTCTTGTTTTGTTTTCCTACACTTGCATTGTTGTCCGATGATTCAATTTTGGTTGGAAGTGGTGTTTCCTGATCTTTTGATTGGGTGTAAGGTTACAGGTCCTGAGAAGTAAGTTACCTTGGCAGGCTACAGACCTACAGTAGATCACAGAGGCTGGAGCTGTATAGCTGTCCAGCTGGCTGAGTGCACTGGGCCATTTTGCTCAATGAGATTGCATGTAGACCGTTTGATTTATTTGCAAAGCACTGAGTGGAGTTGGAAACAATAGAGGCATATTGAAATTTTCAACAAAGTCCTAAAGCTGTAAATCCTTGAATAGATTTTTATCAAGCATCGCTAAACAGATTTATAGTATTAGGGCTCTATTCAATCCGCATCATGGAAATTCAGCTATACAGCGTGATTGAAATTTAAAGATAATGTTCCCACTTGAGCAGAGATTGCATTCACGGTAAACACTGCTTATGTCGGCTCAATCGGAAATGACCTTAACATTTCGATCCCGGAATCTGTAACGCTTCAGCGATACAGATTGAATAGAGCTCTTACTATATGGGGTTTGCATTGCCTATTCAACTCACTACTTCAGAGTCAGAAGTGTGCAGAGAGATATTTTGGCACATGTATTAAGACAGTAACATTGATTTATATAGATGGTGTGTTTATGGAGTTTGGCCTTCTCATTCTCTCTAGCAACTCGTCGAAGTTGAAAAGAATACTTTTCAAAATCAAAGTTCACTCTCCATGTTTAAAATGGTTGCCACCTGTATGGCTTCGCTGTATCACTCACATACAGTATTCATAATCGATTTTTCACTTAAAATGTACTGAAGCACACTGAAATATGCTTTAGACTCTAAATAATAAATACATATAATTGATCAATTATTGTAAGAACTATAATGTCACGTCAGCAGCCATCCTGTATTTGAGACCCATCACCTAGGGCAATGTTTTGCCAGCAGCCAGCATTGTTCACTGGGATCCCCAGCAGTGCTCTGTCCCTCCAGAGTCCCTCTCACTGATCTGGGCCCAGGAGGATGGTCAATGAGAAATGCAACTGTTAAAGGATGTAGCTGTCATAGCAGCTTAGCCACTAGCCTGTGGATGAGGCCCAGCGGGAGCTGTCATTTCTGGGCCAGTGGAGCCCAATAAAGACTGCTGGTGCCGTCTGGAGCCTCCACTACACTGGTGGCTGGATAGCTTGATGCATGGTGTTAAAAGACCAACTCCACCATGTTCCCTAACAGGTTTCTCTGAGAATTCACACCCTGATGTACAACTGGGTTTTCATTCTCATGGCGTCCCAGTGTTGGGTTGCAGAGGGAGGGAGACTTGCTGGAGATATTTCTGTGTGTGTTTCTATTCCAGTCAGTGGGGTTTCTGTGGTTCAGTGCTGGCGGGCTGTGTTGACCCTGTTGTGGTTCTTCAACACCATGTTTTGGTAAGACCCAGGGGCCTATGATTTCAAATTAATTTCACTAAGAGAAACTCAGTACGGAAGGGCCTGTACTTAGTGGTATTGGAACTTGACAAGTGATTAAAACTTGTATCTCGATCCAAAAGACCAAATCTGAGCGAAAACTGTAGTATTACAACCATTTATACAGTACAGTAAGTTGCTTGTAAAGGAATCTTGTACACAGCCTGTGTGTATCTTTGTGTGCATTTACGTCCTTTTGTCTACACTTTATTGGGTGCTTATTTGTTTTCGGTTTTTGAGCAAGAGAGAGAGAGAGTGATTAGTTGCAGGTGTAATTACAGGGTACAGTGAAAATCTTAAGCTCTGAGCACCAACGATGCAGGTCAAAGTGATATTAAAATACATTTATGTAATAATAAAGAATATAAATAAGTAGAAACGTGTTTACCATACTATTGTCCCCGGTCACCTTGCCGGTATCACATCAGCCATGCATTTTTTGGCATATTCGGCATATTCACTGATGTTATTCACTGATGTTCACTGATGGCATATTCAATCCCGCTATGCCCTCTGACGAATCATCAAACAGGCAAAGGATCAATACAGGACTAAGATCGAATCGTACTACACCGGCTCCGACGCTCGTCGGATGTGGCAGGGCTTGCAAACTATTACAGACTACAAAGAGAAGCACAGCCGATAGTTCCCCAGTGACACAAGCCTACCAGACAAGCTAAATAACTTCTATGCTTGTTTTGAGGCAAGTAACACTGAAACATGCGTGAGAGCATCAGCTGTTCTGTGTGATCATGCTTTCTGCAGCCGATGTGAGTAAGACCTTTAAACAGGTCAACATTCACAATGCCGCAGGGCCAGATGGATTACCAGGAGGTGTACTCCGAACATGCGCTGACCAACTGGTAAGTGTCTTCACTGACATTTTCAACCTCTCCCTGTCTGAGTCTGTAATACCAACATGTTTCAAGCAGACCACCATAGTCCCTGTGCCCAAGAACACTAAGGTAACCTGCCTAAATGACTACCGACCCATAGCACTCACACCCGTAGCTATGAAATGCTTTGAAAGGCTGGTCATGGCTCACATAAACACCATTATCCCAGGAAGCCTAGACCCACTCCAATTTGCATACCGCACCAACAGATCCACAGATGCTGCAATTTCTATTGCACTCCACACTGCCCATTCCCACCTGAACAAAAGGAACACCTATGTGAGAATGCTATTCATTGACTACAGCTCAGTGTTCAACACCATAAAGCCCTCAAAGCTCATCACTTTTTTAAAAATTAATTTAACTAGGCAGGTCAGTTAACCTGTCTAGGATCAGCGTGGCGCTAGCGGCACACCCCCCCCCCCCCCACTGAAAAACCAGTGCCGCGAAATTCAAAAAAAATATTTTTTTAAAATATTTAACTTTCACACATTAAAGTCCAATACAGCTAATGAAAGACACAGATCTTGTGAATCCAGTCAACATTTCCGATTTTTAAAATGTTTTACAGGGAAGACACAATATGTAAAGATGTACATCTATTACCTAAAAACACATTAGCATAATCCACCATCTTTTATTTGTCCACCAACACCAGTAGCCATCACCAATTCGGCTAAACTAAGATATTTATAGCCCCTAACCAACAAAAAAACTCATTAGATGACAGTCTGATAACATATTTATGGTATGGGATAGGTTTTGTTAGAAAAAAGTGCATATTTCAGGTAGATGGCATAGTTTACAATTGCACCCACCATCACAAATGGACTAGAATAATTACAATGAGCAACGTGTTTACCTAACTACTAATCATCAAACATTTCGTAAAAATACACAGCATACACGAATCGAAAGACACAGATCCTGTGAATACAGACAATATTTCAGATTTTCTAAGTGTCTTACAGCGAAAACACAATAAATCGTTATATTAGCTTAGCACATAGCAATTAGCAGCCCAGCATTGATTCTAGCCAAAGTGAGCGATAAAAGTCAACATCGCCAAAAGATATTAATTTTTTCACTAACCTTCTCAGAATTCTTCCGATGACACTCCTGTAACATCACATTACAACATGCATATACAGTTTGATCGAAAATGTTTATATTTAGCCACCAAAATCATGGTTAGACAATGTGAAATGTAGCTCAGTTGGTCAGAAAATGTCCTTGCGCCACTTAGACAGTGATCTACTCTTATACATAAATACTCATAAACGTGACTAAAAAATACAGGGTGGACAGGGATTGATAGACAATTTAATTCTTAATACAATTGCGTTATTACATTTTTTAATTTATCCTTACTTTTCAATACAGTTTGCGCCAAGCGAAGCTACGTCAAAAAACATGGCGTCCTAAGCCACTAAAATGTTTCGACAGAAACACGATTTATCATAATAAAAATGTCCTACCTTGAGCTGTTCTTCCATCAGTATCTTGGGCAAAGGATCCTTTCTTGGGAGAAATCGTCTTTTGGTGGAAAGCTGTCCTCTTGCCATGTGGAAATGTCAACTGCGTTCGGGATGAACTGAAAAGCGTGCCCAACTTTTCACATCGTTGCAAAAATAAATGTCCCAAAATCGCACTAAACGGATATAAATTGCTATAAAACGCTTTAAATTAACTACCTTATGATGTTTTTAACTCCTATAACGAGTGAAAAGATGACCGGAGAAATATAACAGGCTAAACTAACGCTTGGAACAGGAGAGGGTCGGTGTCTTCCACGCGCGTTACGCAGCTCCCAAAGAATGACTAGCTTCAGGGTTTTTTCATTTGTAGGGCCTGTGAACGCGCAATCGAGCCCGTTGGAATCGTCATCACGTAAAGGCATCCAGGGGAAGACGTAAGAAGTGTCCGTATAGTCATAGCAACGACAGTGCCCTTTTAACTGACTTCAGAAAAGTGGCCAACATTTCTCAAATCTGACTCCATGTCAGGGAAATTGCTGTAGAATGGTCTCTGTTCCACTTAGAGACAAAATTTCAACTCCTATAGAAACTATAGACTGTTTTCTATCCAATAATAATAATAATATGCATATTGTACGATCAAGGATTTTGTGGGAAGCCGTTTAAAAAATTAGCCACATTAGCATAAGTAGTCTAAACAGCGCCCCCATCCCCAACAGGTTAAGAACAAACTCTTATTTTCAATGACGGCCTGGGAACAGTGGGTTAACTGCCTTGTTCAGGGGCAGAATGACAGATTTTTACCTTGTCAGGGCAGGGATTCGATCTTGCAACCTTCCAGTTACTAGTCCAACGCTCTAACCACTAGGCTACCTGCCACCCCTTAAGCTAAGGACCCTGGGACTAAATACCTCCCTTTGCAACTGGATCCAAGACTTCCTGACGGGCCGCCCCCAGGTGGTAAGAGTAGGTAACAACACATCTGCAACACTGATCCTCAACACGGGGGCCCCTCAGGGGTGCGTGCTCAGTCCCCTCCTGTACTCTCTGTTCACTCATGACTGCACGGCCAGGCATGACTCCAACACCATCATTAAGTTTGCTGATGACACAACAGTGGTAGGCCTGATTACCAACAACGATGAGACAGCCTACAGGGAGGAGGTCAGAGACCTGACCATGTGGTGTAAGGACAACAACCTCTTTATCAATGTGATCAACACAAAGGAGATGATTGTGCACTACAGGAAAAGACAGGGCTGTATTGGAGCAGGTTGAGAGCTCCAAGTTCCTTGGCGTCCACATCACCAACAAACAAGCACCAACAAACACGGTCAAAGCACACCAAGACAGTCGTGAAGAGGGCACGACAATACCTATTCCCCATCAGGAGACTGAAAAGATTTGGCATGGGCCCTCAGATCCTCAAAAGGTTTTACAGCTGCACCATCGAGAGCATCCTGACAGGTTGTATCACTCCCTGGTATGGCAACTACACGGACTCCGTCCGCAAGGCACTGCAGAGGGTAGTGCGTACGGCCCAGTACATCACCGGGGCCAAGCTTCCTGGCATCCAGGACCTCGATACCAGGCGGTGTCAAAGACTCCAGCCACCCTAGTCATAGACTGTGCTCTCTGCTGCCGCACGGCAAGCAGTACCGGAGCGCCAAGTCGAGGTCCAAGAGGCTTTAACAGCTTCTATCCCCAAGCTATAAGAGTCCTGAACAGCTAATCAAATGGCTACCCAGACTATTTGCACCCCCCATACGCTAGTCACTTTAATAATCCTACCTGCATGTACATAATTACCACAATTACCTCGACACCGGTACCCCCGCACATTGACACATTGTCTCTGACACATTACTGCTGCTCTTTAATTCATTGTTTTCTTATCTCTTACTTTTTAATGTTTTTTTCTTAAAACTGCATTGTTGGTTAAGGGCTTGTAAGTAAGCATTTCACTGTAAGGTCTACCTACACCTGTTGTATTCAACGCATGTGACAAATACAATTTTATTTTATTTTATTTGTTATTCCCAGAGGCAAACCGAAACATATTCCTATCCATGTGATCAAAACAGTCTTGGAGAGTGGATTCTGATTGGTCGGACCAACACTGTGCAGACTTGACCAACGGGACTTCCATTTTGAGTATTTGTTTGTAGGTGGGGAGAAGTAAAATGGAGTCGTGGTCAGATTTGCCGAAAGGAGGGTGAGAGAGCCTTACACAAGTGTCAAAGGCGGGTAGCAGTGGTCAAATTACTGTTGTTAAAGTCTCCTGCAACAATTAAGATTTTTGAGAGCATTTTAGGTGTTGACTTGGGGTGGGATGTACACAGCCATGGCTATAATCCCTGAGAACTCTCTTGGAAGGTTAAAAGGGCGATATTTGATTACCAAGTATTCCAAGTCGGGAGAGCAGAAGTTTGCAAGTTCTTGTACGTTTCCCTGGTCGCACCTTATGTTTTTGGTCATAAAGCAGAGCTCACTACCTTTATTCTTGCCATAGAGAGCCCGCTCAAAAAACTGTAAAACCCACTGTAGGTACATATTCTGCTTGGATGTCAAGTCTCAGAAAAACAGAGTACGTTGCAGAATCTGATGTCCCTCTGGAAGGAAATCCTCGCTCTGAGTTTGTCAAGTGTATTCATTAATGATTGAACATTGGAGAGTAGTATGCTCATAATGGAGGCTCGGTGTCTTAATCTCACTAAGCCTGCCACTTTTGTCCCTATGTCGCTGTCTCTGAGTGAGAGAGAGAGAGAGAGACATAGAGAGATAGACATAGAGAGATAGACATAGAGAGATAGACATAGAGAGAGAGAAAGAGAGAGAAAAAGAGGCACCAAAGGAATACCATCAGTTTCCTTCCGTAAAATAAAATACAATTTTATTTGTCATATGCTTCGTAAACAACAGGTGTATACTAACAGTAATATGCTTACTTACGGGCCTTTCCCAACAATGCAGAGAGAAAGGAATTAGAGAAATAATCATAAATAAACAATGAGTAATGATAACTTGGCTATATACATGGGGTACCAATACTGACTCAATGTGTGGGGGTACAAAGTAATTGAGGTAGATATGTACGAACATATAACTAGGAATAAAGTGACTAGGCAACAAGAAAGATAATAAAGAGTAGCAGTAGCGTATGTGAAGAGCCAAGAACAGTTAGTGCGAAAAGGGTAAATGCAGATAGTCTGGGTAGCTATTTGGTTAACTATTTAACTATCTTATAGCCTGGGGGTAGAAGTTGTTCGGGGTCCTGTTGGTTCCAGACTTGGTGCATTGATACTGCTTGCCATGCGGTAGCAGAGAAACAGCATATGACTTGGGTGGCTGGAGTCTTTGATCATTTTTAGGGCATTCCTCAGACACCACCTGGTATAGAGGTCCTGGATGGCAGAGAGCTCAGCCCTAGTGATGTACTGGGCTGCACACACTACCCTCTGTAGTGCCTTGTTGTTGGATGCCAAGCAGTTGCCACACCAAACAGTGATGCAGCACATCAAGAACATATAACATTTTGAAGATCTGAGGGCCCATGCCAAATCTTTTCAGCCCTCTTCGCGAATGTGTTGGTGTGTGTGGACCATCATAGCTCCTTAGTAACGTGGGCACCAACGAACTTGAAGCTCTCGACCCGCTGCACTACAGCCCCGTCGATCAGCTCCTTTGTCTTGCTGACGCAGAGGGAGAGGTTGTTGTCCTGGCACCACACTGCCAGGTCTCTGACCTCCTCCCTATAGGCTGTCTCATCGTCGTCAGTGATCAAGCCTACCACAGTCGTGTCATCAGCAAATGTAATGATGGGGTTGGAGTCATGTGCAGCCATGCAGTCATGGGTGAATAGCGAGTACAGGAGGGGATTAAGTACACACCACTGAGAGGCTCTTGTGTTGAGGGTCAGCATGGCAAATGTGTTGTTGACTACCCTCACCACCTGGGGGTGGCCCGTCAGGAATTCCAGGATCCAGTTGCAGAAGGAGGTGTTGATGTAAACCAGCCTTTCAAAGCATTTCATGACTACAGATGTGAGTGCTACAGGGTGATAATCATTTAGACAGGTTACCTTGACGTTCTTGAGCACAGGGACTATGGTGGTCTGCTTGAAACATGTAGGTATTAACCTTTACTGCTCAGGCGTTCCGCCAGCGGAACTCCTCCCACATTCCACTGAAAAGGCAGAGCGCGAAATTCAAAATATATTTTTGGAAATATTTAACTTTCACACATTAACAAGTCCAATACAGCAAATGAAAGGTACACATCTTGTGAATCCAGCCAACATGTCTAATTTTTAAAATGTTTTACAGCGAAAACAGCACGTATATTTATGTTAGCTCACCACCAAATACAAAAAAGGACAGACATTTTTCACAGCACAGGTAGCATGCACAAAGCCAACCTAACTAACCAAGAACCAACCAAACTAACCAACAAACAACTTCATCAGATGACAGTCTTATAACATGTTATTCAATAAATCTATGTTTTGTTCGAAAAATGTGCATATTTCAGGTATAAATCATAGTTTACATTGCAGCTACAATCAGAAATTGCACCGAAAGCAGCCAGAATAATTACAGACACCAACGTCAAATACCTAAATACTCATCATAAAACATTTCTGAAAAATACATAGTGTACAGCAAATGAAAAACAAGCATCTTGTGAATCCAGCAAATATTTCCGATTTCTTAAGTGTTTTACAGCGAAAACACAATATAGCGTTATATTAGCTTACCACAATAGCCAGAAACACAAGCCATTCCCCAGCAGTAAAAGTTAGCGATCGTGACACACCAGCAAAAGATATATAATTTTTGACTAACCTTGATAAGGTTCATCAGATGACAGTCCTATAACATCAGGTTATACATACACTTATGTTTTGTTCGAAAATGTGCATATTTAGAGCTGAAATCAGTGGTTATACATTGTGCTAACATAGCTACTTTTTCCCACAACGTCAGAATCTTTTTCAGACACTTTTTCTGACACACATATTCTGACCAAATAGCTGTTCATAAACATAACTAAAAAATGCATGTTGCATAGGAAATGATAGATACACTAGTTCTTAATGCAATCGCCGTGTTAGAATTCTAAAAATAACTTCATTACCACATAAGGCTTACGTTATGTCGACCGAGTGCCCAAAACCTGGGCGCAAAACTAATAGTACACAGTTCGACAGATATATGAAATAACATCATAAAATGGGTCCTACTTTTGCTGATCTTCCATCAGAATGTTGTACAAGGTGTCCTTTGTCAAGAACAATCGTTGTTTGGATTTAGAACGTCCATTTTCCCTCTTGAATTAGCAAGCGCACTAGCCAAGTGGCGCGAAGCTCTCCTTTCTGAACAAAGGCACACAACGCAACACGCCTAACGTCCCGAATAAAATTTCGAAAATCTAATAAAACTATATTGAAAAAACATACTTTACGATGATATTGTCACATGTATCAAATAAAATCAAAGCCGGAGATAATAGTCGCCTATAACGAAAGCTATTCAGAAGGCAAATCCAGGTCCAACGTCGCGCCTTCCTGAAAACAGGAAATGAGTGACACGTCATTCCAAGAGGACGTATTCCATCGCAGACCAAGATAAACACTACATTTCTTCTCTCACTGCATCTTGACATCCAGGGGAAGGTGTATGACGTGCATGTATACTAATAGGTATCATGCCCATTTATAGGCAGGACCCAGAAGAGAGCATCGATTTCAGATTTTCCACTTCCTGGTCAGGAAGTTTGTGCCAAATGAGTTCTGTTTTACTCACAGATATAATTCAAACGGTTTTAGAAACTAGAGAGTGTTTTCTATCCAATAGTAAAAATAATATGCATATTGTAGGAGCAAGAATTGAGTACGAGGCCGTTTAAATTGGGCACGTTTTTCCCCCAAAGTGAAAACAGCGCCCTCTGTCCTCATCTTAAACACTGTGTCAGGGAGAGGTTGAAAATATCAGTGAAGATACTTGCCAGCTGGTCAGCGCATGCTCTGAGTATGCGTCCTGGCAATCCGCCTGGCCTTGCAGATTTGTGAATGTTAACCTATTTAAAGGTTTTACCCACATCTGCTATGGAGAGCGTGATCATAAAGTCATCCAGAACAGCTGGTGATCTTATGCATGGTTCAGTGTTGCTTGCCTCGAAGCGAGCAAAGAAGACATTTAGCTCAGCTGGTTGGATAGCTTCACTGGGCAGCTCATAGCTGAGTTTCCCTTTGTAATCCATGATAGTTTGCAAGCCCTGCCTCATCTAATGAGCATAGTAGGATTCGATATTAGTCTTGTATTGGCGCTTTTACAGTTTGATGGCTTGTTGGAGGTTGTAGGGGGACTTCTTATTAACATCCGGATTAGTGTCCCACTCCTTAAAAGCAGCAGTTCTAGTCTTTAGCTCAGTGTGGATGTTGCCTGTAATCCATGACTTCTGGTTGGGATATGTACGTACGGTCACTGTAGGGACAATGTCATTGATTAACTTATTAATGAAGCCATGACTGATGTGGTAAACTCCTCAATGCCTTTGGATGAGACCCGAAACATTTCCAATCTGGGTTAGAGAAACAGTCCTGTATCTTAGCATCCATTTCATCAGACCACTTCCTTATTGGCTGCATCACTGGTACTTCCTGGTTGAGTTTTTACTTGTAAGCAGGAATCAAGAGGATATGGTAATGGTCAGATTTGCCAAAATGGAGGAAAAGGGAGAGATTTGCATTTCTGTGTGTGGAGTAAAGGTGATCTAGAGTGTTTTATCTCTAGTTGCACATTTGACATGTTGTCACCTCCAATCTTTCTGTTTTCCACTCCTTCCTTATCTCTTAATGTCTTCCTTGCAGAACAGGTGCAGCAGGATGCGTCCCTGATCCCAGAGGAGACACACTGGACTTTGTGCAAACTCGAAAGCGCATATCCTGAGGCCGCACTTATTGTAGCTGGGGACTTTAATAAAGAAAATCGGAGGAAAATGCTCCCGATATTCTATCAACACATCTCCGTGTCCAACGTGAGTAAGACATTTAAGTGTGATAACTTCCGCAAGGCTGTCAGCCCAGACAGTATCCCAAGCCGCGTCCTCAGAGCATATGCACAACAGCTGGCTGGAGTGTTTACGGACATATTACATTTCTCCCTATCCCAGTCTGTTAGCCCCACTTGCTTCAAGATGTCCACCATTGTTCCTCTACCCAAGGAAGCAAAGGTAACTGAACTAAATGACTATGGCCCTGTAGCACTCACTTCTGTCATCATGAAGTGCTTTGAGAGGCTAGTTAAGATTGATATCAAATCCACCTTACCCAAGACCCTAGACCCACTACAACATGCATACCGCCCCAACAGATCCACAGACAACGCAATCACCATTGCTCTGCACACTGCCCTATCCAACCTGGACAGGATGGAATACCTGTGAATGCTGTTCATTGACTACAGTTCAGCCTTCAACACCATAGTGCACTCCAAGCTCATCACTAAGCTCAGTGCACTGGGTCTGAACCCCTTCCTGTGAAACTGGGGTCCTAGACTTCCTGACTTCCAGGTGGTGAAGGTAGGCAATCAGCCACGCTGATCTCCACAGGGGTGCGTGCTCAGCTCCCTCCTGTGCTCCCTGTTCACCCTTGACTGCGTGGTTACGCATGTCTCCAACTCAATCATCACGTTGCTGACGATACAACAGTGGTAGGCCTGATTACCACCAACAATGAGACAGCGCACAGTGAGGAGGTGAGAGCCCTGGCAGAGTGGTGCCAGGAAAATAACGTCTCCCTCAATGTCGACAAAATGAAGGAGCTGATCGTGGACTACAGGAGACATCGACAGGGCCGCAATGGAGAGGGTCAAAAGCTTCAAGTTCCTCAGCGTGCACATCACTGAGGACCAGCCTAGTTGGAATAGGGTAGGAAATATGATTAAACTTATGATACCTACCAGTAAATGCTAACTAAGGCAACAATGGGTATACAAACCAGGTATTTAAAAAGTTTAGTCCGAAGTGTTGGTTCGTAGGCTATTTGTGACACGCAATTGTCATCATTCCTGTTTGCATCAGGGGCTTAGTGTGATTTTGAGAGTGAAAATCTGAAACATATAAAGGAAATCTCATAAAAACGTAAGAAAAGAGGATTTTTCACACAGGGTGACTTTCCTTCGCTGGGGGGTCGTTTGGGAGTTTATTTGCAGAATTACAGTATACCCACTTCTCCAGGCACCACTAGACCACTGCATAGGGCCGGTGGAAAGACAGAAGTCACACACAGCATGATGTTAAAGGACAAGCAGTTCATAAACTCTTACATAGTAGGTCCCAATCATAAGAATACAAAAACACAACCATTAAGCATTTCCCAATTTACAACTATTAATTCTGATTTGCAAAAAAACATTTCACGTTTAGCACACAAAGTAACCGGTGACCTAATGTTTAAAGTGGAACTGATAGAGTTTTACCTACTTCGCAGATATGAAACAGACAATCATAATATCAGTAAAAAAGATCAAATTCCATGTGTATGCTACAAAACCAACTTTATAAGAGGTTTAGAAATAGGCCTAAAAATAGGTTCTATTTGACTCAGCGTTTCGTGACGTACACTAAGGCATTGTTGGCAGAATAGATGGATGCAGTTCAATTTATTTATTTATTTTATTTTTTATTTAACCTTTATTTAACCAGGTAGGCAAATTGAGAACACGTTCTCATTTACAATTGCGACCTGGCCAAGATAAAGCAAAGCAGTTCGACACATACAACAACACATAGTTACACATGGAGTAAAAACAAACATATAGTCAATAATACAGTGAAAAAAAATAAGTCTATATACAATGTGAGCAAGTGAGGTGAGATAAGGGAGGTGAAGGCAAACAGATATATGTATAAATAAATAAAAAAATAAAAAGGCCATGGAGGCGAAGTGAGTACAACACAACAAGTAAAATAAAAACAAACAAAAAAACACTGGAATGGTTTGTTTGCATTGGAAGAAAGTGCAAAGTAGAGACAGAAATAATGGGGTGCAAAGGAGCAAAATAAATTAATAAATAAATACAGTAGGTAAAGAGGTAGTTGTTTGGGCTAAATTGTAGATGGGTTATGTACAGGTGCAGTAATCTATGAGCTGCTCTGACAGCTGGTGCTTAAAGCTAGTGAGGGAGATAGGTGTTTCCAGTTTCAGAGATTTTTGTAGTTCGTTCCAGTCATTGGCAGCAGAGAACTGGAAGGAGAGGCGTCCAAAGGAAGAATTGGTTTTGGGGGTGACTAGAGAGATATACCTGCTGGAGCGCGTGCTACAGGTAGGTGCTGCTATGGTGACCAGCGAGCTGAGATAAGGGGGGACTTTACCTAGCAGGGTCTTGTAGATGACCTGGAACCAGTGGGTTTGGCGACGAGTATGAAGCGAGGGCCAGCCAACGAGAGTGTACAGGTCGCAGTGGTGGGTAGTATATGGGGCTTTGGTGACAAAACGGATGGCACTGTGATAGACTGCATCCAATTTATTGAGTAGGGTTTTGGAGGCTATTTTGTAAATGACATCACCGAAGTCGAGGATTGGTAGGATGGTCAGTTTTACAAGGGTATGTTTGGCAGCATGAGTAAAGGATGCTTTGTTGCGGAATAGGAAGCCAATTCTAGATTTGACTTTGGATTGGAGATGTTTGATGTGGGTCTGGAAGGAGAGTTTACAGTCTAACCAGACACCTAGGTATTTGTAGTTTTCCACATATTCTAAGTCAGAGCCGTCCAAAGTAGTGATGTTGGACAGGCGGGCAGGAGCAGGCAGCGATCGGTTGAAGAGCATGCATTTGGTTTTACTTGTATTTAAGAGCAGTTGGAGGCCACGGAAGGAGAGTTGTATGGCATTGAAGCTCGCCTGGAGGGTTGTTAACACAGTGTCAAAAGAAGGGCCAGAAGTATACAGAATAGTGTCGTCTGCGTAGAGGTGGATCAGAGAATCACCAGCAGCAAGAGCGACATCATTGATGTAAACAGAGAAGAGAGTCGGTCCAAGAATTGAACCCTGTGGCACCCCCATAGAGACTGCCAGAGGCCCGGACAACAGACCCTCCGATTTGACACACTGAACTCTATCAGAGAAGTAGTTGGTGAACCAGGCGAGGCAATCATTAGAGAAACCAAGGCTGTCGAGTCTGCCAATGAGGATGTGGTGATTGACAGAGTCAAAAGCCTTGGCCAGGTCAATGAATACGGCTGTACAGTATTGTTTCCTATCGATGGCGGTTACGATATCGTTTATGACCTTGAGCGTGGCTGAGGTGCACCCATGACCAGCTCTGAAACCAGATTGCATAGCGGAGAAGGTGTGGTGTGATTCGAAATGGTCGGTAATCTGTTTGTTGACTTGGCTTTCGAAGACCTTAGAAAGGCAGGGTAGGATAGATATAGGTCTGTAGCAGTTAGGGTCAAGGGTGTCCCCCCCTTTGAAGAGGGGGATAACCGCAGCTGCTTTCCAATCTTTGGGGATCTCAGACGACACGAAAGAGAGGTTGAAGAGGCTAGTAATAGGGGTGGCAACAATTTCAGCAGATAGTTTTAGAAAGAAAGGGTCCAGATTATCTAGCCCGGCTGATTTGTAAGGGTCCAGATTTTGCAGCTCATTAAGAACATCAGCTGACTGTATTTGGGAGAAAGAGAAATGGGGAAGGCTTGGGCGAGTAGCAGAGGGGAGGGCAGTGCTGTTGTCCGGGGTAGGGGTAGCCAGGTGGAAAGCATGGCCAGCCGTAGAAAAATGCTTATTGAAATTCTCAATTATAGTGGATTTGTCGGTGGTGACAGTGTTTCCTATCTTCAGAGCGGTTGGAAGCTGGGAGGAGGTGTTCTTATTCTCCATGGACTTTACGGTGTCCCAGAACTTTTTTGAATTTGTGTTGCAGGAAGCAAATTTCTGCTTGAAAAAGCTAGCCTTGGCTGTTCTAACTGCCTGTGTATATTGGTTTCTGGCTTCCCTGAAAAGTTGCATATCACGGGGGCTGTTCGATGCTAATGCAGAACGCCATAGGATGTTTTTCTGTTGGTTAAGGGCAGTCAGGTCAGGAGAGAACCAAGGGCTATATCTGTTCCTGGTTCTAAATTTCTTGAATGGGGCATGCTTATTCAAGATGGTGAGGAAGGCATTTTAAAAAAATGACCAGGCATCCTCTACTGACGGGATGAGATCAATATCCTTCCAGGATACCCCGGCCAGGTCGATTAGGAAGGCCTGCTCGCTGAAGTGTTTCAGGGAGCGTTTGACAGTGATGAGTGGAGGTCGTTTGACCGCTGACCCATTACGGATGCAGGCAATGAGGCAGTGATCGCTGAGATCTTGGTTGAAAACAGCAGAGGTGTATTTGGAGGGCAAGTTTGTTAGGATGATATCTATGAGGGTACCCGTGTTTACGGAATTGGGGTGGTACCTGGTAGGTTCATTGATAATTTGTGTGAGATTGAGGGCATCAAGCTTAGATTGTAGGGTGGCTGGGGTGTTGAGCATGTTCAAATTTAGGTCGCCTAGCAGCACGAGCTCTGAAGATAGATGGGGGGCAATCAGTTCACATATAGTGTCCAGAGCACAGCTGGGGGCAGAGGGTGGTCTATAGCAGGCGGCAACGGTGAGAGACTTGTTTTTAGAGAGGTGGATTTTTAAAAGTAGAAGTTCAAATTGTTTGGGAACAGACCTGGATAGTATAACAAAACTCTGCAGGCAGTCTTTGCAGTAGATTGCAACACCGCCCCCTTTGGCCGTTCTATCTTGTCTGAAAATATTGTAATTGGGGATAAAAATGTCTGAATTTTTGGTGGTCTTTCTAAGCCAGGATTCAGACACGGCTAAAACATCCGGGTTGGTAGAGTGTGCTAAAGCAGTGAACAAAAGAAACTTAGGGAGGAGGCTTCTAATGTTAACATGCATGAAGCCAAGGCTATTACTATTACGGTCAATACATGATTCATATAATTCACCAATACATTTCTTGGTAGTGCAAAAATATTGCTATCAGGTTGTAAATTACAGCTGTCCTAGTACATTGTTTGCTGCCTCCATTTGGGATGCACAGTTTTAGTTTCAATAACTCAATATTCTGGACCAAAACTGACGAATGTAACTAAGGCTGGAAATGTCAATACAATCAAACTAGCAAGGGCAATGATCCCAAACCAGGCATAACGTGGTTAATTGGATAGCGTATCTGTTTATGTAGCAAGCTCAAAACACAAAGCCTAACATTAGCTAGATAGCTACTGTAGCTAGCTAGCGGCTACGAGGATGTCATGTCATGCCATTGGAGGAGTAGGTGAGAGACTAACTTTTTCACAACATATCGTTTTTCAGTGGCTATACACAGCTAGAAATTCAGGTGTCATTTAGTTAGCTAGCAAGAACTTGAACGACTGTTATACAGTTAGTATATCTCTTGCATTCGCAAATTCTCTGGCTATCTACTCCGATTTCAGACTCTCGTCTGAATGTGCCAGAGCGCAGAACTGATGATTTTACAAACTGTATATGACCAGTATCAGTAAAAGAAGACAGAAAAAGTAATAGTCAAGAACGCTCTAGATAACATGTAAACAGCCTAACCAGCTCTGCTACGACGAGTAAAATGGTCAGAGTGAGGGGTTCTCTCATTTGTGTCTGGAAGTAACTAGCTAGCAAGCTGGCCAACCTTAGCCAATTAGCTTGAGTACTTGGCGGGGACAAGCATGCACTGGCAGGCAAGCTGCAGAAGGACGAGGAGGCTACAATTCCCCATCGTTTATCAATGCAATTTTGACGGCCAACTAGCTGAAAAAGTTTGAGAGGGTTTATCTAATGTTCTAATGAGTTTAGCTCATCTCGCCCTGGCTAGCATTCGTTTTTGATCTTGTTGTTGATGTGCATAACTGAGGGAGAGAGAGCCTACCTTTTCATGGTTGTTTGATCAATAGGACTGTAAAGTTCCCAAATGTAAGAGGACTCCTGTGGTGTTTACATATTTGCAGAAATCCATTCAAATCCATTCAAACAACCCCACATACAGATTGGCTTAATTCGGTGCCATTTTACTACCCATAGCAGTTCCCCTCTGTTGAATGAACATGTCATGTCATGTCATGTCATTTCATGTTCAAACATGAAAAAGTTCTTAGTCAGAAGAATCTCAGCAACATTACAATTAGTGCTAGTGGGTCGTACCAGTGGGTCGTTGACTAAGACAGTGTGCCACAGCTTCTAGGCCTCCCTGGTGGGGGATATTTTTATACAGGAATTCAACATCAAAGCAAGCCATAAGCATCTCTCCATCTCTCAATTGTGCATTGTCTTAAGGGTGTTAATCATGTCCACAGAATTGCCACACTGGGTTTTTAGAAATAAATATTTTCAGTCAATGAGCCAATGTAGACCACAGTAGGTCTACCTGGTGGCTTATCCAATCGTTTGTGAATTTTTGGTAAGGCACGGATACCGCTTGTGATTGGATTGTCTACTTTCATCAACTCATATTATTTTTGCATAATGTCTCCACTTTCAACAAGAGACATCAACTTGCAGTGAATCTCATCTTTGAACAGCGGTGTGGGGTCACGTGACAGTTTCTGATAGAAAATGGTATTGTTCATTTGTCCTCGGATCTCATTCACATAGTCATCAAGGTTAACCAACACCACAGCTCCGGCCTTAACAGCTGTCACGACTTCCGCCGAAGTCGGCTCCTCTCCTTGTTCGGGCGGCGTTCGGCGAGTCTGACAACAGCATTACACACTCCGAGTGGAGTAATTTTTATTCATCCAATGCTTGCCTCTGTTCTTTAGGGTGATTATTTTAGAATCTATAGTCTTGTTTCTAATTCAGAATCTGATTCCACCAATCTGCAGTATGTTTCTAGGGAGGGATTTCTGTATCTGGGCGGACAAAAGGTGGATTTTTCATTCTGCAGTAAATGTCATTCTCTATTGTTTGACTATGTGCAAAAGTGAATTGTTTCCACACCCACCATGTGTCATGTGCAGTGAAATGTATATACTGTATTTTGGGAAGTGAGCACTAGCAATCAATCTGTTTGACCAGATAAAGATATGTCTCGTATCGAAACGTAGTCAATAAAGCTGTGAATTGGCAGCTTAAACAGTGTGCAGGATTTCCTGTTCTTTACATATTGTTTTACCCACATGTACTGTATTCTAGTCATGGCTCATCCTATATGACTACTGCTGTACACACCTTATTCATATACTGTGAGCATGATGTGAAAAGGAAATGTGATTTTTGCACATCCAAGCCATTATTGACAGAGACCCTAGAGCAATTAGGGTTAAGTATCTTGATCAAGGGCAGATTCACTGATTTCTCACTTAGTTCGCTCGGGTATATCAAACTAGCAACCTTTCGGTTACTGGCCCAACCCGCTAACCACTAGGCTACCTGCTGCTCACTGATCAATCAGTGTTTTTGTCTGATTGAGTCGTCAGTCTGCATAGCTGTTGAGGCTAACTCCCGTCCTCTCTGCAGTCTCTGCAAAGTGCCTCCAGTCGAAGAGGTCAATATCAACATATTACTGAGCTCTGACAGACAGACCCGCAGACAGGCAGCAATGAGACAGGATCAGCAAGTCAGCTGCACCTGCTTTTCTCAGTCCACACACACACACACACACGAACACGCGCGCGCGCGCACACACACACACACACACACACACACACACACACACACACACACACACACACACACACACACACACACACACACACACACACACACACACACACACACACACACACACACACACACACACACACACACACACACACACACACACACACACACCCCAGCCTAATCTAATCAAGTGCGATGGCTAGCTCGATTAATAAAGCCAGCTATTGACTTCTAATTGGCGCCGCTCTGCTCTGCTAATTTCCTGGGACAAAATTACACTAATGCGGTTTGCCTGATGGAGTACTTATAGTCGTCTCCCAGGAGACACAGGTCTCTGAAACGGATAGATAACAGGGAGGGAGGAGGGAGGGAGAGCGATAGAGAGACAGAGGGAGAGAGCATGAGAGAGAGAAAGAAAGAAAGAAAGAAAGAAAGAAAGAAAGAAAGAAAGAAAGAAAGAAAGAAAGAAAGAAAGAAAGAAAGAAAGAAAGAAAGAAAGAAAGGGGATGTTAAACTTTGATAAAGATCAGGGTCTGTTGTTTCAGGGCAGACCATTTTCTAATCAGCAGCCTGCTGTCTTTGGAAATGTCATCCTGCAGTATTGCTTACCGCATTAGGCCAGGGAGAGACTAGGACAGGGGCTGAGCTGCAGACTTTCACTTGAGGAGTGTAACACTAGCCACCTGTCTACACGCTAATGAATTCTCTCCAAACCATTCACCTCTGAGGCTCTCACTGTTGTATATACACTACCAGACTGAGCCCATTATGAATTTGACCAGGCTGCTCACACTGCATTGGAGAAACCCATACTGCACCTACTGTATTGGGAATATGAGTAACATCAGAAACACACACAGTAGTGTTAGATACAGAGTAGTCATGAAATCAGCCCTCTTTTTTCCCTACCCTGCCTCAGGTCCTTTGACTCCCCTTCGGCTTAAATCGGTTCTCACATCCAGGATATTTATGCCACGGCACACTGCCGGATTATCTCACAAATGTAGCACTGTCCGCATCTTATCTATATTTGTAATCCTGCGTCCTATCGTTCTGATTCTTAGCTCTGTTCACAATCCCTGCAACACGTGTTTAATCCTGGACTGACGCTGATGGGGCTGCAAGCACCTGTTCCTTCAATGTGACAAGACAAGACAAGACAAGACATACAGTCATTTGAGGCTGGTTGCTTTGTTGCTCCAGTCATCTCTCTGAAACGTTAAATTTTAAACACAATGTTTTGAAATCAAAACTGTCTATTCATTATGCTGTATGTGAGTTCATGTGCATGTGTGGTTGAGTTATTATCAGCAAGAGTCATTTCGGTTTTAGCCTCAATGAGTCTGAAATTATTGTCTTTGCTATACATTTACAATATAAATGGAATACAGTAAATTGATGAATATATTAATAATTTACATTTGAGGGAGGAAGTTCGATAGCCAAAAGGATACCAATATTCAAGTTTTTATTTTTCTCTCCTGTAGGGAATCTGAAATGTTCCTTCCAGTGCTGTGTCTTAAAATAAAATATATTTTAAACCTTTATTTAACTAGGCAAGTCAGTTAAGAACAAACTCTTCTTTACAATGACTGCCTACCCCAGCCAATTGTGCACCACTTCATAGAACTCCCAATCACAGTCAGATGCAATGCAGTCTGGTTTGGAACCTGGGCCTACAGTGACACCTCTTGCACTGAGATGCAGTGCCTTAGACCGCTGTGCCACTCAGGAGCCTCTGACCTGTATAGTGACAGTAAATTGTTTTAATCCTGTGTTAAGATCCAATATTAGACAAGGGATTCTGTGTCTTTGATGCAATAGATTAGCAGTAATCTTGTTTTTCAGATTTTGGAGAGATTAAAAACTCAGGTACTTTTTGAAGCCAAAAGGAGTCAGTTTCCTTCTCAAGAAGTAGAGCCCCTTTCAAGATATTGAAATTGAAATAAATGTAACACCGATCAATTTCTTGTCATATATTTGAAATAATTGAATCCTTCTGTCACATTCGTAAACAAAACAAAATATTTCTGTAAAAATAAAGACCTGAGCATTCAAAACACCATATTGTGGCTGATTTGTTTGTTTTGTCACATCTGCTATGATTTCATAATTTACAATTAATAAACAAGTCATAAATAATCTGATATTTCATTTATTTAACCACGCAAGCCAGTTTAGAACAAATTCTTATTTACAATGACGACCTACCAAACCCTAACCTGGACGACACTGGGCCAATTGTGCGCCGCCCTATGGGACTCCCAATCACGGCCAGTTGTGATACAGCCCAGGATTGAACCAGGGTCTGTAGTGACACCTCTAGAACTGAGACGCAGTGCCTCAGACCGCTGCACCACTCTTGAACCAAAGTCTTAATGTTAGAGCACACAATGATTCACTGAAGACTAATTTTGTCATTTACCTTCTTGCTGTGGCGGTTTTTCAGTCTGATGGAATAAATTGCATTATAAGTACAAGAAAAAATAACTGAAACACATTATTAAAAGTAATGTACATTATACATTTCCTTGGCTGGAAGATCCAAGAGCGTAAATTCAGCAAGGGTAACTAAAGTATATACAATGAATCAAAGAATGTGCTGAGGACACACACACAAACACACAAACCTCACCCGTCTGGAGGCGAGACGACCGACGACCAGCTCCCTCAACCCACTCAACACCTGAGAGAGAACAAAGAGTAATGTACTGCCTCAGTCAGTCTCCATTGTAAGGCAAACCAATATACACAGATTTAAGAAACCCAGCTCAGTCTGAACCCCTTCACGAGACACGCTCAGTCAATTAGGAGGACGCCAGAGAGACGTCAGTGCTGCCTCACCAACAAAAGACACAGGGGAGACATCAACTGTTAAAGGGGAAACATGAGCTAATACTATTATTGCAATTATAAAAAACATTAGTTGGGGTGACACCTGAGTGTGATGACGTACAGCTGGGACAGTTGAATGGTATGGCTGGGGGGGAAGAGTTAGTATTGTATAGTGAGCGGATTGTTTGAAAGGCTCAGCACACCCAAGCCTGGTCTCTGGAGATGGCTGTATCATAGTACTGTAGCTGGGAAGCTTTTGTTTCTTTTTTCAAAGGGCTTCCACTGTGCAGCACAGCCTTCTCCAATCAAGACCTGGCCCCTATTCATCAATGAGGACCACCTTCTGTCAAACCATATTCAAATAATATGCTGTGTAGAATGCAATTTAGAAGCATATGTACAGTGATTTTAGCACAACATACATTGCTAATGTCACGGTTGTTGAAGGAGGAGGACCAAGGTGCAGCGTGGTGAGCGTACATGTTCTCTTTATTTGATAAAAATGACGCCGAACAAAACAACAAACACTACAAAAACAAACCGTGAAGCTACAGGCTATGTGCCCTGAACAACTTCCCACAAAGAACGGTGGGAAAAAAAGCTACCTAAGTATGGTTCCCAATCAGAGACATCGATAGACAGCTGTCCCTGATTGAGAACCATACCCAGTCAAAACATAGAAATAGAAAATCATAGAAACACAAAACATAGAATGCCCACCCCAACTCACGCCCTGACCAAACCAAAATAGAGACATAAAAAGGATCTCTAAGGTCAGGGCGTGACAGCTAATGTCATCAACTGCAATTACCTGTAATGTTGTCCTTGATTCTCATGTGATAGATGTGATTAATAGCTAGTATGAATGACATATGACATACAATATATTTTGGTATCACACAGGTCTTCACATGTGTTAAACAGTATTATAAACTGGGTGGTTCAAGCCCTGGATGCTGATTGGCTATGACAAACATTTATTTTTACTGCTCTAATTATGTTGGTAACCAGTTTATAATAGCAATAAGGCACCTCTGGTGTTTGTCGTATACGGCCAATATACCACGGCTAAGATATGTGTCCAAGCACTCCACTTGCGTTGTGCATTAGAACAGCCCTTAGCCGTAGTATATTGACCATATACCACAGCCCCTCAAGCCTTATTACTTAATAAGGAGCACCGATATACAGCATGTGTTCTAACGTAGTAATCCTGGGCCAGTACAGTATAGTCAGGGAGCTGATGTCCTGTACACTAGGACTGGCCTCACTCTTACAGTAGGTGTCACTCTTCTCTCCTCCCCTCTCTCAGAAAGCACTGAGCTCTATAGCTTACATATACCCTACCCTGTCAGGATGCTATTAAACAAGCACACAGGCACACGCACACAGGCACGCACCACACAGGCACGCAAACACACACACACACACACACACACACACACACACACACACACACACACACACACACACACACAAACACACACACACACACACACACACACACACACACACACACACACACACACACACACACACACACACACACACACACACACACACACACACACACACCCTTACGCCTCTGACTACACTTGAATGGTAGCTCTAAGAAAGCCCTCTGCACGGCAGCATGCTCTGTGACAGCAGTAACAGCAGCAGCAGTCCTGCAATAGTTGTGGTTAGTGTCATACAAGAACGACAGTTATTGAAACGTCAATGGACCAGGCCAGGCCTGTAACCGACTGACTGACTGACTTCTGGGTGTCGGCTTTCCCCCAGCCTGAAAGTGAAAGCCTTTCATCTTGAACACCATAGCTCAGGCGTACACACACTCCAACCCAAATCACACCCAAATCACACACGCACACACACACACACACACACACACACACACACACACACACACACACACACACACACACACACACACACACACACACACACACACACACACACACACACACACACACACACACACACACACACACACACACACACATAAAAAAGGCATGGCCACAAAGCCACAGGCCGGTATCCAGTTCAAATAGGCCTGCTAGAAAACAAGGATCACCCCCACTGACATAAGTGAGGTAAGTGAGGTACCATGAGGTATCCACCATCAAAACCCTCATCTTAATATAGGGTGGTGGTGTAATGTTAATGTATGGCCTTTAATATTTTATTAGGCATCCTTGTCATCTTGATGCCTCCAGGCGATGTCACAGTTGAGACTTAAAGCTGCAATACGTAACTTTTTTGGCGACCCAGACAAAATGTAAACGTTATAGATCTGTCATTATCATTGAAAGAAAGTCTAAGAAGCGGTTGATCTATTCTCTTTGCACTATTTCTATGCTTCCCGTTTTTAAGTTTCGTTTTTGCGTGTTTTACTTTCGGTTTTTTAGACCAGCTTCAAAAAGCTGAAAATACAATTTTTTGGGTTATAGAAAATATATTTCACAGCGGTTTAGATGGTACAATGACTACACTACACATTGCTTGTTTTTTAAATAAACTGAAATTCACCGAACTATTCGATTTTTAGCGACTAGGTCCGCCATTTCTGCATAGCGCATCTTTAAGATTACAGATTTTTTTTCAATCAGTCACCCTTATGCTCCTTTCCAACTAAAGTATAGCCTTGATATTAATTGTCATGGTAGGTTGTCAGAATAACAGCACATTTCACACAGGCCTGAAGCGATTTTCTGCCCAGGTATTGAAAATGGCCGTCAAGCTTTCATTTAATTTCCAAATCTCTCATCTCCAGCAGGCTAACCTGATCCAGCCCCAGCCCCAGCCGGAGATCTCTCCACTTCCTGGTGTCCAAGTAATGATTGTTAATGATGTCATCCGATCAGGAGGAGAGCGGCACGGCGTGGGTTGGGGAGGATGTGTGTGGGGATTGGAGGGTGGTGTGTGTGTGTGTTTGGGAGTGGTGGTGGTGGTGGTGGTGGTGGTGTGGTATGTTATGATGAAGGAAGTAAGGGGATGGGGGCAGAGGGGTAGGGGGCGTCAAGGACAATGAGCCCTAGTGTTCATAGCTATCATGATCCTCAGCCTGGATTTCTTGCTCTTCCTATACCCAGACCAGACTGAGTCTCTCCAGACTGAGAGAGACGGAGAGAGAGAGCGAGAGAGAGAGAGAGAAAATGAGAGAAACGAGAAATAGAGAGAGAACCATTGTGCTGCTGCCTCACCAGGCATCTCCCCTCCCCCATACCAACACCAGTCCAGTCCCCCACTCCCTTCATTAAGACCTGGGGCCCTCCAGAGAGCCATCTCCCAGTGCAGAGTGCAGCGGTCAGACAGTAATTATTGCTAGACTTCCTCCCCTTTAAGACCTAATCCATTCCAGCTTCAGGACAGGAGAGGAGGCAGAGACAGTGACAGGGATCCTGACCTGTGACCTTACCAATAGCCAGAGAGACTACTTAAAGGGGAGGGTCCTAACATCCACAGGTATTAAGGGAGGGCCTATTGTGATGGTGACACGAATTATATTCACATTTTGAATTGGAATTTTACAGGTACAGGGAAATGAAGTGGCTTGAGTATAAAAAAATGTTTTAAGTACTAAACTGTTATCTCTCTTACACTCTCACTCTCTCTCTCCCAGGGGCGGCAGGTGAGTAGAGGTTAGAGCGACGAGTCGGAAGCTAGAGGGTTGGCAGGTTGAATCCCAGGTCTGACGGGAAAGATCTGGCGGGAAGTCAGTTGGCAACTGCAGGGTTGCTGGTATCAAATCCTAGATGCCATTGCCTGCTGTTGTACCCTTGAGCAAAGGCACTTAATCCCCTCACAAAAGCAGCGCACCTCACCAAAATCTATTTGTGTCTTTCGGTTGGGTTAAAAAGGGAAGTCAAATCTTGGTTGGACCTTGTGTTTAATTGACCAATAAAGTGATCTCCATCTTATATACACTACATATACAAAAGTTTGTGGACATCCCTTCAAATTAGTGGATTCGGCTCTTTCAGCCACACTCGTTGCTGACAGGTGGATAAAATCAAGTACACAGCCATGCAATCTCCATAGACAAACATTGGCAGTAGAATGGCCTTTCTGAAGAGCTCATTGACTTTCAACGTGGCACCATCATAGGATGCAACCTTTCCAACAAGTCAGTTCGTCAAATTTCTGCCCTGCTAGAGCTGCCCTGGTCAACTGAAATTGCTGTTATTGTGAAGTGGAAATGTCTAGGAGCAACAACAGTGGTAGGCAACACTAGCTCACAGTGCTGAAGAGCGTAGAACACTCACTAACAAGTTCCAAACTGCCTCTGGAAGCAACATCAGCACATTAACTGTTAGTCAGGAGCATCATAAAATGGGTTTCCATGGCCGAGCAGCTGCACACAGGCCTATGATCCCCATGTGCAATGCCAAGCGTCGTCTGGAGTGGTGTAAAGCTCACTACCATTGGACTCTGGGGCAGTGGAAACGCGTTAGCTGGAGTGATAAATCACGCTTCACCATCTGGCAGTCTGATGGATCTGGGTTTGGCGGATGCCAGGAGAACGCTACCTGCCCCAATACATAGTGCCAACTGTACAGTTTGGTGGAGGAGGAATAATGGTCAGGGGCTGTTTTTCATGGTTCGGGCTGGGCCCCTTAGTTCCAGTTAAGGAAATCTTAACACTACAGCATACAATGACGTTCTAGACGATTCTGTGCTTCCAACTTTGTGGCAACAGTTTGGGGAAGGCCCTTCCCTCTCTCAGCATGACAAATCCCTCGTGCATAAAGCAAGGTCCATATAGAAATGGTTTGTCGAGATCGGTGTGGAAAACTTGACTGGCCTACACAGAGCCCTGACATCATCCCCATCGAACATCTTTGGGATGAATTGGAATGCCTACTGTGCCTAACCTCACTAATGCTCTTGTGGTTGAATGGAAGCAAGTCCTGACCTCATATTAATGCCCATGATTTTGGAATGAGATGTTTGATGAGCAGGTGTTCACATACTTTTGGTCATGTAGTACAACGTATTTCCACAACGGTTGAACTGTGTTTCATTGTATTACCCTATATGACGTGAAACTAGGTTGTTTGTTATAGATGAATGTAAAATCTGTGTCACTCGCATACTGGCTGTGATGTTTCATCATTACCTCCAGAAACATCCAGGACGCTGGGCATGCTCATCATAATTACTGATAGTGCTAATGCAGTGCTGTAGTGACTGATAATGGCCCGGCTCTCACTGTGATAAGTGATGCTTATCATCTTCACTCGGCAGGATTTGTTTCACTTCTTTATTTCCCCTCCAGTACATTAACAGATAAAGCTAGCCAACGCCCTAATGTCCTCTATGATGCCTCTATGTTTGTCTGTTACATCAACCCTCCCTCCTCCTCTTCTCTTCTGTCTCCCTCCCTTTCCTCCGTCTCCCCTTCTCTAAACGTTATTATCTGATGATTGCTCCATTGTCTGAGGGGTAGTGGGTAACAAAGGTGGCTCTTGGCCCCTGTATGGGAACCCATGTCTGAGGAGAGAGACACATAACGCTGGGGTCCCTCTCCATCCTGCACTGCAGCAGCCAGGCTGTAATGACATGGTCAGATTAGGCTTTGGACTCTGGGGGAATGACCCCTGGTAACCCTTGGTTCCAGAACATGACCTGGACACTGTGGCGGGGGCTCCGTCTGACTGTGACAATGCCCTGTGTAGTGACCTTTGAACAGGCCACAGCTGATGACCAGGTCTCTTGGATAACCCATCTGTTATGCTAGCGCACTGCATCACACTCCAGGGGTGTGATGGTGGACTGGACGCTCCATGGTAGACCTGAAGCCCATAAGTCCGGAGATGGGATCCTGAAGAACCCTATAGGATATGCATAATTTCACATTTCATAGTGATATTGTGGCTGTTAATGTTCCATGAAGAACAATGGACTTAAATAAGCATGTTGAATGTTATTTTACAGTGTGGATAGAATTGAGTTTAATCTGTGATAGCAATGTTTACACTGTCTTTGTTTACAAACTACCACCCAAGTGAACACGCGTCGTTCTGAAAACTGGAAACATCTACCTATAAGAGGTATCTATTTGGTAATAGTGTTTTGCGGTACCCAAAACCATTCTGTGGGTCTTTTTGTTTGACCATGTGATAAATAGTTGACATGTAAACATCCCAATGCTGTTTCTATTGAATTGAAGCTATTATCTCCCAAAACATGATCCAAGAAATGTTCAGTAACAATCTTGATATGAATCTCTTTTGATCATTGACATTAATACACCATTACTACTTTTTAAGTATTGTTTAATACCCCACGTACTGTTCTAACCCTAGACTGAGGTAAGTGATCAATATCCAGATACAGTGTGTTTTGGAGGGGAAAAAGGCTTAAGCGAAGGTAAATGGAGACAAACTTTCTGTCAAAGTAGTAAAATACATCTAGAAAATGTGTGGCAAATCAATCGCAGATGTGTATGTTTATAAAGATAAATTGAATTAAAGTAAAGTCGTACTTGCAGCGGGCCCTGGGTCTCTCTCTCTCTAATCAGGGCGCTGGTGATTTAACTGGCTTCAACAGGTAATGCTATTTAAGAGGAACCACGACAGGCTCCAGGAAATGAAACACGGCCGTCGAACATGGTTTGGAGTGGAGGACTTGACTGTTTTCCTCACAAATCCCCCCTTTCAGCACCCCCCCAGATTTTCCTACTCAGAACTAACTAGAAAAAAACTAATTAAGAGTCTGAATGGAATTCTCTCTGTGGAATGTCCCCTGTATCTGTTACTTGGCTAGCCGAACCCGAGCCCCCTCGCCAACGTGGATACACACACACACACACACACACACACACACACACACACACACACACACACACACACACACACACACACACACACACACACACACACACACACACACACACACACACACACACACACACATCCTCATGCACACTTGGACACAGAGAGAAAGACACACACACACACACACACACACACACACACACACACACACACACACACACACACACACACACACACACACACACACACACACACACACACACACACACACACACACACACGCACACAGACCCTGGCAAAAGGCTCCACTATGGCGCCTCACCTTATAGAGGGTGGGGGGACGTGAAAAGGACCACCCCGCTCAAGAGGGACCTCAAGACCACACGGCATCTTCTGCTCCAGTGTTTTGCCATTGTCAAATCACTAATTGGATGGCATCTCATTAAGATCATTTTTATTCACTTCCTTATCAGAGCGATTGTGAGAAATGGCCTGGGCCCGCTCTGTCTTATGCCCCAGCTGTGGACACATTTGACTGGTGTTTCCTAGCTCCTTAGGCTCCATGAGGAGACACTGATGTATTGATGCCCAATGTATTAATGCAGTTTTCATCTTCAGCTTCATTTCAGGTGAATTAACTCTTAATGAAAACTAATTTGGTCATTAATGGTTTACCGGTATGATTTGATATGGATGAATTTACTTTCTATGACTCACAAAAATGCAGTCACATTTTGTGCAGTCTGGTACGCTTGCACGCACGCATGCACGCACACACACACACACACACACACACACACACACACACACACACACACACACACACACACACACACACACACACACACACACACACACACACACACACACACACACACACACACACACACACACACACACACACACACCTTCCATCTTGGTTATGGGAGGGAAGAGGGAGAGAGTATCTCCTCTCTGTCTGCTTCCTGGAATTCTTTCCACTTTTGAACTGAGCAGGCCTGTGCCTCTGCCGGGGGGATGTGGACCTGGGGTCATTATAAATAGTGTCGGATCCTCACTCATCAGCTCAGAAGCCCAGCAGTGCTAACTCATTGTTCCTCCCAGAACCATAGGTCCCTCCACAGTGATACAGTGGGTCAGAGAGGCACCATCCAGCTTTCACGGTTTAAGAGAAACCACTATCACCTGCCACAGGCAACCCTAGCCACCCCAGCTAGCCCAGCCACTAGGACCCTCTCACCTCTCCCTTCCTCTGGCTGGCCAAGCCCGACGTGGGGAAAGTCCTTTATATAATGCCCGGTCAGGTCAGCCATTTTTCACCTTTGTCTAAAAATACAATGGGGGCCTGAAGATAGAGAGTTCTCTCAAGAATCACCGGAACAGGCATATGTGACGGCGGCTAAAAATACTGGGTAGTGTGTGAAGAAGATAAAGGCTATATGCGACAGGCCTGACAAAGCTTTGCTGACTTTCAAGTACAAGAACAATTGAGCAAGCACTTTCAGGGTGGTTTGATACACACTGTTCGCCGGTGAATAGACTGTGAAACAGGATGTCAACAATTTTTCTTCATTTGGACAACTGGGGACTGATATAATTCAGCACAAAAAAATGAATGATAACATTTGGAGAAATAATGTTGTCTAAAGACCACCTTCTACTAGTGTCTGTTACATTACATGTATCTAACTGTCATTCTGTAAGAAAGTGAGAGAGAAAGAGAGTGCAAGAAAGAAAAAGTAAGAGAGAGAGAGTGAGACCAACCGTGTGCAAGAGAGAGAGACTGTGTATACAAGAGAGTGCAATGTGAGCTTGTGCCTGTGACCCCTCATCTCATCGATTCAGACAAGAAGAACTGGAGTTAATTACATTAAATTTTCCCCCAGCCGTCACTCTTCAGTTCTCTCCCGGTTGATCGTCTCTCTCTCTCCCCTTCATTCTCGCCACTAGAGAGGTGTATGTATTCAAGGCCAAACTGTTTATGATAGTTGTGGTGCTAGCCAACCAGGACTCCGCCATCTGTAATCTGATTTCAATAACTGTGTCTTTAGAGGGGCTGTATCGCATTAGTGGAACCAAGCCTGTTCTCAGGGCATATCTGCCGGTATTCACTAGCAAAAGTGAATTTTCGTAGTAGGTTAGGAGAATTAACGTTCCAGGTTAGGAGAATTAGTTTAAGGTTAGGAAAAAGGTGAGGTAAAATGCTCAAATTATCCCGAACACGACTCGAAAAAAATCTTGCAACAACTAGACTTGCCATGAGAACAGTTGTGGAAAAAATACTGAAATGTTATACTTGAGTAAAAGTAAAGATACTTTAATAGAAAATGACTCAAGTAAAAGTGAAAGTCACCCAGGAAAATTCTACATGAGTAAAAGTCGAAAAGTATCTGATTTAAAATGGTCTAAAGTACAGTGGTGGAAAAAGTCTTCCATTGTCATACTTAAATACTAGTAAAAAGTGTAAGTAAATGCTATACATAAATTCATTATATTAAGCAAATCAGATAATAATTTACAAATTTACAGCATTTGTGTTTAGTGAATCTGTCAGATTAGAGGCAGTAGGGATGACAAGTTGTTATATTGATAGGTGTGTGTTTTGGACCATATTGTTGTCCTGCCTTAACATTAGAAGTGAAGCGTACTTTTTGGTGTCAGGGAAAATATATGGGACTAAAAAGTACATATTTTCTTTAGGAATGTAGTTTAGTAAAAGTAAATGTTGTCAAAAATATAAATAGTAAAGTACAGATACCCCAAAAAACTACTTAAGTAGTACTTCAAAGTGTTTTTACTCAAGTACTTTACAACACTGGGGGGGGGGGGGGGGGGGGGGGGCAGGCAACACTGGGTGTTTCATCAGAGATGAGGTCCAATCGACGGGTGATGTTTCGTTTACACTAGAGAGCTATAAGGCACCAAAAGAAAGCCTAAGTAGGATGATCAACTTCAACAGCTATGATGGTGTTAACGAAAGCTGCAATATGTAACTTGTTGGGCAACCCGACCAAATTCATATGAGTAACAGATCTGTCATTCTCATTGAAAGCAAGTCTAAGAAGCGGTAGATCTGTTCTATGTGCACTATTTCTATGCTTCCCGTTCTTAAGTATTGTTTTTGCGCCTTTTACTTTCAGTTCGGTACACCATCTTCAAACAGCTGAAAATACAATATTTCTGGTTATTGAAAACATATTTCACAGCGGTTTAGATTGTATAATGATTCTCTACACTTGCTTGTTTTGTACATAAACTGAAATTAGGCAAACTATTTTAATTTTAGCAACCAGGAAATGGTGGAGCAAATTCTACATATTGCACCTTTAATGTCACCTTCGTGGGTTCATAACCCAGAAACAAAACAGCAATCAGGTGATTCATAACGAGGTGTTCTGAAGAAGGAGTTGGAGAAAATGGATGAGGCCATCTTACTATACACACCCTGGCCGTGATGATTATGAAGAACACAAGCAAATAAAGAGCCTAGTGCTTTTCAAATCGACTGTGCTGGTTGGGGGGGACCTCCCTTTCCGTGAATTACAGTTTTTAACAATCACTTTGGCACTAATTTCAGAACCTTGTGGTCATTTTTCAAAACTCTAGACACAGAACTCAAAACGGTCGTCACTTGTAACACAGGCTGTGCAATTTTCAAAACATTGCATTGTGCATTCATATCTTTAAAGAAACCTTGCACTTGCAGAATCATTGGTTCAAATAACTAATTTATTATGAAATACCATAGGAACATTCATTTAGATCACCCACAAACAAGATACCGATAGTTTCACTGTGTAGTTGTTCGTACAATCATTAAATATTGGAGTACAAAATATGTGATTCATGTTTCATTATGCTACTACACGTAAATACATCACTGTAAAAGGACTAGTAGAGAGAATACTACAGACACAGTGGAATCATTGAACAAAATATGACATTTATTGATGAAATACAATAAAATCACAACATAAGTTTCTTTGAACCAAAGCAAAAATAATTAGCTACAAAAATAGAAAAAACAGTTACAGTAAAGGTCAACTGCAGTGTTCCTCACCTGGTTTACTGTAAAAAGCAAAACAAAAGATTGATTACTGTACTTCTATATTTCCATCAACCCTGTCTTGTGGATTTGGCCACAGGTTCTCATCCACACCACAATCGATGTTTTCATTAGCCAAACATCTTGGGAATAATCTTTGGGCATGGTGAATCCAGGCCTGACACTGGTCTGCCGTGATGTCATTGCATGCGTCATCCATGGCCTGGAGAAGGGTGTCTTGTTCGTGAGGGCGCCTATCATATACCTTCCACCTCCATGTGGAGAAAAATTCCTCAATCGTGTTAAGGAAAGGAGAGTATGGGGGTAAGTACAGGGTGGTAAATTGTGGATGGGCCTGAAACCATGCTTGCACCATTTGAGCATGGTGGAACCTGACATTATCCCACACAATGACATAGGTCATGCCATCAGCTCTACAGACCTGATTTAGCCCATCAAGGAAGGTTACATTCGAACAGCGAACCATGTGGCTGCCTGCAACTCAATATATAGAGTATATAGAGTAGAGAGCTTTAGATGTTGTTCGACCAAACATTAGAACGGACAAGATGCGTAATCTTAGCAACTTTGACCGTGGTATGATTGTTGATGCCACACATGGTGATTCCAGCATCTCAGAAACAGCTGTCTTCCTGGGATTTTTATGCACTACAGTCTCTAGAGTTGACAGAGAATTGTGTGATAAACAAAACACATTCAGTGAGCGACATTTCTGTGGCCAAAACACCTTGTTAATGAGAGAGGTCAGAGGAGAATGTCCATACTTATTCAAGCTAACAGAAAGGTTACAAATGCTCAAATAACAGCTGTTTAAAACAGTGGTGTGCAGAAGGGCATCTCTTAACGTACAACACTGTGAGTAATTCAGGCTGTTGTGGAGGCAAAAAGGGTCCTACCCGGTACTAGATAGGTGTACCTAATAAAGTGGCCGGTGAGTGTTCAGTAATGTCAAATCTGAAAACATAGTCTGGAAAAGTGGTACATGGGACCATAGAAACAGTGTCTGATAAAGAATGAGGATGAAATATTACATCCATAGATAATGTAGTCCAATTGGTTCATGTTCCACGGTAATTGGTGTCAATAGATCTTGTTATCCTGAAACTTTCATGATCTAAACAGATCTAAACAGTTTCCATAAAACTATGCATTAAGAGTAATGTAACAGTTACTTAACATTTTGAGCAGTTGTATCAATTGATAGTTAGATCATTGTAATGAAATTAACAGACAGTTAATGTAATGTGTGAATTGCATTTTGAAATGGTAATACTTTGATGTTAAGATGTGTCATTTTGAACAGGTGATTTTAGTTCAACGAACAAATGATCTTAGCTTTATGTGTATTGTATCGAAGCAATTGGAAAAAGTGTTAGAGTTTTGAAAAATTAGCATTTTGATCATTGGTTGTGAGTTTTGTGTCTAGAGTTTTGAGAAAATAACATCAAGGTTCTGAAATTAGTGCCAAAGTGATTGTTAAAAACTGTAAGCGGACCCCACCCCCCCACCCCAGCGGCCTGGCGGGGATGTTACTGTGTTTACTGTAATTAATGTCACTTCATTTACAGCCTACTGACCCAGAGTGACCCTGAGCTCTGACATGACATGGACAGCCAGCACCACTACACTACGCACAGACAGGAGCTGGGGGAGAGGAGGGAGGGTTCTAGTTGAAGAGTGTGTGTGTGTGTGTGTGTGTGTGTGTGTGTGTGTGTGTGTGTGTGTGTGTGTGTGTGTGTGTGTGTGTGTGTGTGTGTGTGTGTGTGTGTGTGTGTGTGTGTGTGTGTGTGTGTGTGTGTGTGTGTGTCTGTGTGTGTGTCTGTGTGTGTGTCTGTGTCTGTGTCTGTGTCTGTGTCTGTGTGTCTGTGTGTCTGTGTGTCTGTGTGTCTGTGTGTCTGTGTCTGTGTCTGTGTCTGTGTCTGTGTCTGTGTCTGTGTCTGTGTCTGTGTCTGTGTCTGTGTCTGTGTCTGTGTGTGTGAAGGCAACAGAAGTGGTGGAGGGAGGGTGGAGGGTGGGTGTTATTGTGCTGGACTTCAGAGGCCAAACGTCTCCAGCTTCCTCTTGGAGGCAGTGGGTTAAAAATAATGTGGTGTGTAGTGTGCGCGGGGAGAGAGGCGCAGACAGCCAGGAGCCAGAGTCGCTCTCACACATAGACAGCCCTCAGGAAGAGAGCTCTCTGATATGCACCCCGGCACGGCAGCGGATGGATTTTTGATTTTATTTTCTGGATGTCTCACTCCCGGGCCTAATATGCCCATAAATGTCCCGTATTGAAACAGAAACACAGAAGATGGACATCAGTTTACTCTCGGCTCATCCTGAACAGTACCATGGACACTGCAGAGAGATGTCTCTCTCTCTTCCTCCCTCCTTCTCTCCATCCTTTTGTGCTTTTTTGTGTTTTTTGAAATATGATGAGTGAAACCAGACAAGGTCTTTGCTGTAGTACTTTGCTGTAGTGGTTTCTGAATTGAGAAGAAAATCAAGGCGAGATCATGGAAGAGTTTTTAGTTCACAATCATTAGCGCGATATCATTCTCTTTCTGTCTATCATAATGATCTTCCAGATCAGCAATCTTGACATAAATATAACTAGTGTCAGAGTTCAGGGCCATTCATACACGCACGCACACGCACATGCACACACACAGCAAGCAATGGAACTGCTAGCATTTCTTCGCTAAAGGAGGTATGAAACACCTCCATACACAAGGTGGCACTGAGATCTCATGGGTGACTAAGTGAGCCTTTGACACCCAGCGTGTCTGTGTGTGCGTGTGTTTGAGAGAGAGTGTTTATGTGTGCGTTTGTGTGTACGTGTGTGTAGGTGTATTGCCTGGGCAGGAGCGGTGACTCACAGGTGATCAGCTCCCTCCCTCCTGCCCTCCCTCTTCAGGGTGGGGGAGTGTTATGTGAGGAAGCCGGGTGGCCGCTACCTCTCTCCACCCTGTAGATAAGGCTGTCTCCAGCCGGCCTCGCACACCTCCTGTCATCTGTCTGCTCCTTATCACACCAGTGTTGACAGCCTAATTAGCCTGACGCTAGTCCCCAGTCCCCCCCCCACTAACACCCCACAACCCCCCGCACCCCCACCCACCCGTCCGTCTGCTCTTCCGCCCAGGGGCCAAGGGCCCAAGGGAGGCTTACCAGCCTAGCCTCCGGACCCTGGATCCTCCTGACCACAATGTCTGGATGCATGACGGTGGTGGATAAAGACTAAGCGACAGTTTTGGTGGCTCCCCTAATCACCATCTTTCAATGTAAAACAAAGCCCAATGATTAGAGTTGATGTAACGTCTGTTATTGCCAAACAATAACTTAAACTCAACTAGGATAAAAGCTATCTGTGACTCGGCTGTTTATAGTAAATGCGTAAAGTGAAATGTGTCAATGGAAGCATTTGCATAATAGCTTTCAGAATTAAGACGGTGAAAGGAAATGTTTATTCAATTATTTAATGTGATATTTTAAAGCTGATGGAGTCTGAAATGTTGCTAAAAGGCGGTAAATAGAGCGATCTCATCACATTAAGAGTTCCACTCAACAGCTCATATTAATGGGGAGTAGTGCACTTCTCTGACAGAAGGCACACAAACACTCAACACTTTTCTATTATCTATTTCAAGTGTTTACAAAGTGGGAGTGGTGGTGGACAAAGTGTACTCTCTGATTATTCTATGCCACATCGATCTGACCAAACTCCCGCACACAACGTCTGACTTGTGTTGAGGACATAAAAACGATATTTTCACACCCTGTTCGTTTCTTATCAAAGTGCGCTTTCCCCTATAGATACAATCATTTCTAGGTCGAGATAGAACCCAGACACATACAGATATCATGGAACCAATATCTCTTCCAATAGGGCATATGGGTCCAATCATTCTGGTGACCAGAGCAGAATCCTTATTTGCTTCATTACAGCCAGCTCCAGACAGTACATCTCCCCTGCAATGTGTTTGATAAGGAACATTGATAGGTATCTTTAGAGACAGATAGCCTCGAGACAGCCCCATGTTCCATGGAGAGGAATACTCATAAACCTTTATGAGAGTCATTAAACTTTGCTATGATGTTAGATATGCCACTCACTGATTGTGTTGTGGGCCCTGCTAGTGATTTACAGCCAGCTGTGGTATTGCCTGAGTGACGCCTGCGATGACCCATGGCTGTCTGAGATGCGCAGACTGGCTCATACAGTCATATAGAGGCAGGGTTGGAGATAAAGGAGTCAGTTGGCTCTCCCTGGGCCTGAAGTGAATGGAGACAGGACAGTCCTGTCTGACTGTCGGACTGTAGATGTCTGATTCTGCCTTGATGTTTAACAACTGGACAGTCTGGCCTTTTTCACCTAATTAGGCCCCACAATAAGACATTGTCATTCTAATCATTTGGAGGTTTTGTATCTATTAGGGGCCTAATTTTGAGTCAACAAACTACTGTTCCCTTTACACTTACTGTACTGTGCTGATCTCATAACCATGTTAGTCCAATGATTCTGTTACAGACACTACAGTACTTCTGTCCATACAGTCAACACAAGGTCTTACATAGTTTACAGTGCATTCGGAAAGTATTCAGACCCTTTGACTTTCTCCACATTTTGTTACGTGACAGCCTGATTCTCAAATAGATTAAATTGTTTTCCCCCCTCATCAGTCTACACACAATACCCCATAATGACAAAGCAAAAACAGGTTTTTAGACATTTTTGCACATTTATAAAAAATGTAAAACTGAAATATCACATTTACATAAGTATTCAGATCCTATACTCAGTACTTTGTTGAAGGACCTTTGGCAGCGATTACAGCCTCGAGTCTTCTTGGGTATGACACTACAAGCTTGGCGCAACTGTATTTGGGGAGTTTCTCCCGTTCTTCTCCGCAGATCCTCTCAATCTCTGTCAGGTTGGATGGGGAGCGTCGCTGCAGGGCTATTTTCAGGTCTTTCCAGAGATGTTCGATCAGGTTCAAGTTCAGGCTTTGACTGGGCTACTCAAGGACATTCAGAGACTTGTCCCGAAGCCACTCCCACGTTGTCTTGGCTGTGTGCTTTGGGTCGTTGTTGTGTTGTAAGGTGAACTTTTGCCCCAGTCTGGGGTCCTGAGCTCTATGGAGCAGGTTTTCATCAAGGATCTCTCTGTACTTTGCTCCGTTCATCTTTCCCTCAATCCTGTCTAGTCTCCCAGTCCCCGCCTCTGAAAAACATCCCCACAGCATGATGCCGCCACTTCGATGCACTTCGAAACTCACCACCATGATTCACCGTAGGGATGGTGCCAGGTTTCTTCCAGACGTGACGCTTGGCATTCAGGCCAAAGAGTTCAATCTTGGTTTCATCAGACCAGAGAATCTTGTTTCTCATGGTCATGGTCTTTAGGTGCTTTTGGCAAACTCCAAACGGGCTGTAATGTGCCTTTTACTGAGGAGTGGCTTCCATCTGGCCACTCTACCATAAAGGCCTGATTGGTGGAGTGCTGCAGAGATGGTTGTCCTTCAGGAAGGTTCTCCCATCTCCACAGAGGAACTCTGGAGGTCTGTCAGAGTGGCCATCGGGTTCTTGGTCACCTCCCTGACCAAGGCCCTTCTCCCCCGATTGCTCAGTTTGGCTAAGCGTCCAGCTCTTGGAAGAGTCTTTGTGGTTCCAAACTTTTAAGAATGATGTTGAACTCTGTGTTCTTGGGGACCTTCAATGCTGCAGAAATGTTTTGGTACCCTTCCCCAGATCTGTGCCTCGACACAATCTTGTCCCGTAGCTCCGATCAAGTTGTAAAAACATCTCAAGGATGATCAATGGAAACAGGATGCACCTGAGCTCAATTTCGAGTCTCATTGCAAAGGGTCTGAATACTTATGTAAATAAGGTATCCCTGTTTTTAAGGTTTGATACATTTGCAAACATTTCTAAAAACCTGTTTTCATGTTGTCATTATGGGGTATTGTGTGTAGATTGATAAGGAAAACATGTAATTTTATCCATTTTAGAATAAGGCTGTAACGTAACAAAATGTGGAAAAAGTCAAGGGGTCTGAACACTTTCCAAATGCACTGTTGTCAACATATGACTTTGTTATTGTTCAGACCTCAGGTGACAATGCCATAACTCTCAATCAACTCTCAGTGCTTCCATCCAGGCATTAATACCCATTCAATATTGAAACCAGCAGCCACTACCTCAGAGCCACACACACAAAACACACACAAAACACACACAAAACACAAACAACACACACAAAACACAAACAACACACACAAAACACAAACAACACACACAAAACACAAACACACACACACACACACACACACACACACACACACACACACACACACACACACACACACACACACACACACACACACACACACACACACACACACACACACACACACACACACACACACACACACACACACACACCTCTCCAACCCCTGCCTGCATCCCACATAATGCCATTAAGAATAATAGCACTGTGAGCAAATAGCACTTAACTCTGTTAACAGACAAACGTACCCACCTTAGCATATGCGAGCGTATGTCATATTTATGAATACATATTAGCAGACGCTCAGGCAAGGAATCCAATTTGTCCACTCAAAAAAAATTTACTGCATGCCGCCGGGCCCTCACTCTCTCTCACACACACACACACACACACACACACACACACACACACACACACAGACACACACACAGACACACACACACACATACACACACACCACCGTCATGTCACAGGTGCCAGTTGTTTGCCTCTGACCCCTGAGGTGTGCGCCTGCCGCCCCGGACTTCTTTTTACCCCGATTACGGGCCAGCGAGTAATGTCACCTTGTACTCTCCTGAACCCTGGCAGTAAAAAAAACACTCATTTTTTGGGGTGCTTTGATTTCGCTGCCATAATATATAAGACCAGAGGGACCTTGGCTTCCCAGTGATACTGACCTCCTAACCCTTGACCCCCTGGGATGCCGGGACAAAGGTGGGCTTTTCTTTTCATTCTGTTCTGGGAGGGTTATATGGGCCTGACCTCATGCTCTTCTTAACCTCTCAACCCCTGGCCTGATTTAGGGTACATTTCATTACATGCATTCTCTGAATAAGACATGATAGTGGGATGTGGCTCTATAACAACTCAGTCTAATGAAGACATGGGTTAGAGCATTTACACAGAGGGGGGAGACACTCTGATGTGTCACTGATGTGTCTCTGATGTGTCTCTGATGTGTCACACTGTCTGATGTGATTGACACGGTTTCAGATCCATGCTCACTTTCGCTTGTTCAAGATACACTTTAGAAAAAAAACGAAAGTGTAATGAAAAATGAAAATGTAAAAAATGTGTAGCATATTCATTTACAAAAATGCATTCATTAAATGTTTTATTTAATGATGTTTTAAAAAAAAAATTTTTACTGTTGGAATCTACAGAGTTTGTGTTGTGTAGATACAGTTAACATGACCCAGGCCTTTCACACAGCTAGTGTAATAGCTAGTATACCCAACACAAATATCACAGCATACAAATGTGTCTAAAAGGTGAATCGATAATGACTGGGGGAGAATGTCAACACAGAATGTCAAGACCAAAGAACGTGGAGAAAGGGAAGACTTTTAAGAATGGCTGCCATGACGAAAGCCTAGCCTACCAGTATGTATTCATGTGTTGCAAGTTTTGCCACAATATTGTTTAGATTTTATTTTATTTTAGACCTAATTTGGACTAATCTTCCGAGGATCCTTTAACATCCCAAACATCCGTTTTAGGACTGATGCCCATCTGAGAATTGTACTCAATGCATTGTCAATGAGCGCTGATGAAGACTTAATCGAAAGTGCATTAGAGTGGCTTGGAAATACAATGTCATTTCAAATATTATAGTTGTAGGAAAACCTTTTGTCATCATTTTGATGTCGCCAGATTGACTTTAGATGCAGTATAGCATTAGCTAGCTAGCTAGCTAAGATGAGGGGAGAACCCGGATTTTAGCTAGGTAATGTTAGCATTGCTAGCTATTTTTGACAAACTTTGCTAGCTAATGACAACATTGCCGTCCATCTAAAGTCAATTTGACGATAAGATTATGATGGCAATGTGGTTGGTTGCCTACAAAATGTTTGCCTACTTTAGCAATGTCATCGTATTTCCAGGCCACTATAGTGTAATTTAGACAAAACAGTCATTATCCTCGGTTAAGAATGACTGGGCTTATCACGACTTATGGGCTTATCACGAAGGTGCAACCTATGAATAGACAGCCATGTTCCTGTCAGGAGGATACTGTCAGCCCCACCATGCTGGGGCCTGTAGGAGCTAGTAGCGGCTGGCAAGGTGCTGGAGGAGAAACACAATGCAATGAACGTGAATGGAGAGGCTGGGCGGGCCTTACTGGAGCCAGCCGGGGAGAGACAGACAATAGGGGGGCCTGAGGACTGTGGCTGAAACCTGAAGCCCCGGCATGGCATTTTAAGAGGCCTGAGTGGCTCTGGAGCCAATTGTCAATCAATAGGTGCACGCAATCACGCAAAAAACGGGCAAGAAAAGACGCTGATGTCGACGGACAAAAAAATAAATATATATTGACAGATTTCTTACGGCACATTGATGGACAGATCTTCAGTCTCACCTTTGAGTTTTCAAGCTAGCTCCTCCTTTACCCCTCCATCCAGCCGTCTTTCTTCTCTGCCTTTTTTAGATTTCAGGCCTCATTGTCTAAAGTGCACAGTAGGCGCTCCCGGAAAAATAAAATCATTAATACTATATCTAATGCATTCACCAGCCCAGGGAAACAGTTTGGTCTGTGTGTATGTGTGTGTGTACGTGTGTACATGTGTACGTGTGTGTGTACCTAGCCAGCTGTACTTGGCATTCACGCGCGTGTGTCATAGGCAGGGACTGGAGCCAGATCGGATGGCCTCTCCTCTTATTTTCACACAGAGGTGAGGCGTTGTATTATTTTGTCAGGAAGGGCCCTACTCTCCTCCAACACCTCTCAGACATCTGAGGGTGTGGCACGGTTTGATGATGACTGGGGAGGCTCCGTCCAGGCCAAGCCCTGACAGTCTGGAGTGACGCCAGCCTGGTCTCATAGACTTGACATAGTCTATGATAGTACATCTAAATCCAGGACATTCAAATTAGTATGATATGTTACCTTTGGTAGTATGACATAAGACAGTTGGTTATTTAAGGCAAAAACGTGGGGTGGTTGGTCTGAGTGGATGGGTGCACATATAAAGTGATTGTCTAGCAACCCAAAAGCTGCGTGTTCGAATCTCTTGACGGGCACTTTAGCAATTTTGCTAATTAGCTACTTTGCAACTACTTAGTATGTTAGCTAACCCTTCCCCTAACCCTAACCTTAACCGTTAACCTTAATCATATCCTTAACCCTAAACTTAACCTCAAACCCTAACCTCTAGCCTAGCTAACATTAACCACAACAAATTTGAATTTGTAACATGTATGTTACGCAAATTCATAACATATTGTGCGTATTGTAATTCGTAACATACGTATCATATCAAATGGATGATGGACATCCACAAATGAATACATACCATACTAAACGTAACATATCATACTAAATTGGAGTGTTTCAGGATTTACATTTACTATGTTACGTCTATCCCTGAGCCCAGGTTGATGACACGCTGTAATTGGCCCGGAGAAGATCTGCCACCTCCATAGCTGAAAGAAGCAGGCTCAGATTCCTGCACTTCAGACCCATTTCAACAGCTCCTTTAGGTCAGGTAGAATTACTTGCTGGAGATAAATGCAGAGAGAAGACGGGGGAGAGAAGGGGTAGAGAGTGGGGAGAGAAGGGGGGGAGAAGGGGGACAGGTGCAATTTTCTGCCCCCGAATCACGCCCTCTTTTGTGTTGTCATCTATATGATAGAGCAATTATTCGAACAGACATTGTGCCTTGCAGAGCTCACAAGGGGTTGGTATAATCATACCCATAGGCCACGGCAGAAAACTAGAATATTTGTGTTTGATTGAATTTTGTTATGTTTGGTAACTAGTATATGCAGACGTAGCATGGTTAAATATTGTAATTTACTCCAACTAACACAGTATATAAATAATCCACACAATATCTATAAATCCAACCTTCACATTTGCAGATGATATGCCTACACATTACACTGAGAATATTCAACATTACATTCATGCTTCCACCGGGGATGTGTTGGGAAACTTCCTGGCTGTAAGATGCAGATTAGAAGTGACCGGTGGCTCTATCAAGTGCAGCACGTGCCAATTGTTTGTCAGTGAAATATTGAGCCAGACACATCTGCAAGCATTTGAAATGTGCCTGTTCTGGCGCTTTAACTCCTGAGAGGTCTAGAAGGGTGACGTGCTGATGCTGACCTCATTGTGCACTCCCTGTCACTTAACCTGCATGTTAGATGTCTGTTCCCCTGCCGCCACGGGTCATTCTACAAAACCTAACACTCAAGTTCTGACTCAGCGCATGGAGCGACGTGGACCATTAAGTCATGACCTAGAACTTTACCCAGGGAATAGAATGAAAAACAGTCGCAGACCAACTCGAAGGGCGAACCGCTTAAATCTTTCCATGAAACATGTGGAGGAGAATAGTGAGGAGAGTCTCTGTAGAATAATGGCGCGGCCTGTTCTGCTGGTTTCAACACCTGCAAATGTTCCAGGCAATTGCCTTGGGCTCGACAACAGATGAGGAGAGATGTAGATACAATACAGAGGCAGGGGACTATGAAACAGCGAGAAACCGACAACAACCCGACAACGCCTAGGTGTCACCAGACGATACCGTTGTCTCTCACGCAACAGGAGTTAGATAAAATAACAGCCAGGAGGTATGGAGTACAAATGCATCAGGAATATAATTCATAATGAAGATAAATCTAGAACTCACAGCCTCCGATTCCTCTTTCCAAGAGGTTATCATTTTGGTCTTTGAAATTACACGATTGCTGTGATAAATTGTTAGCAGTGTAAATCTGTCTGTGTTGAGGGTTGAGGGTATACAGACAGTTGATTTACAGTATCCAGATGGGAGATTACAGAACTGTGGTTCATCCCACTGAATAAATCCCCTTTGACGAAGAGCTTCCTTGTCCTCACATGAAAACAGAGAACCCTTCAAACAAACAAACACAAGTACAAATGACAACACAGGCTAGGGACTTCAAGAAAGAAAATGTCCTCAATGACATGTATCTGTCTTCTACTTAATATCAAAATGATTTCAAGCATTGACACATCAAATGCTTCGTTATGTCCGACTTTCTCAAGACTACTGATTCAAAACACCTGGGTAATATATATGTTTTTACCAAAGCATAGCTAAAACAATTTCCTATTCTTTGATTTTGTGCTCGGTGGCATGGTAAAGTTGTTCTATCCACTCCTCACCACTGTGATCTCAGTACTAGACAAAAGTACTCTTATACAACAGTGCTTGAGAAAGTCCAGTGAGACAATCAGTCAGAGGGAGCCCAATGTGTCCGTACCACTCTGGTCTAACGAGACCTCTCTCCTCTCTCCTCCCTGGAGGCTGGGCCCAGGGTGAGTAAACAGTGATCTCATGTTGCTCCGTGGAACATCAGCATCAGGAAAAGGTCACCCATTCCTGTTCAGCTGCATCAGGTCATGGTGGGCAGCAGTAAATCGCGTAGGCCTGGAGAATATGTTTCCAATAGCCCCTCGTCAGGCCACGTTAGCGTCTGTGGACCGCCGCTGTGCACCGCTGGGGTCACGACCCACCACTTCCCTTTCCCCTGTCCCCCAGTCGGCAGGCCAGGTCAGCAAGGTCAGAGTGGGAGGGAGCCGCTCCGCTTCCCCCATCGCTCCCCCGTCGCTGGGGTCCATAGTCAGGCCTGGCAGGGTCACTGTCTGCTGGAGAAATCACACCAGGGCCCGGGGGCTTGCCAGGCGAGTGAGCCGCAGCAACTCATATCCTCGGAGAGAGAAAAGAAGTGGAAGAGCATGCCATTTACATGGACATGAGCCCTATCACTGCAGGCACCATGTTGATCGCTGTGCTGCCAGAGCTACTGTCTGTGATGATCACTAGTTGTGTAGGGCAGGCACATCCTAAACACAGAGAGACCACTGAGACCTTTCCACTGCCTCCACGTGTAGTTAAACACCACATGGTAACATTCGAAGTGATAACAAGGACCAGTGGATTGCGAGAAATACAGCAATCATCTCACAAGCTGTCTCTTTAATAGAAGTCTGACATTGACTGTTTGCTATTGTGTAGTAGGTAGTAGTTGACACTCAGTAGTCCTCAGACACACAGTAAAACTGATACAGCTCACACTGTATTCCAGATCAATACTGTTTCTCAAACTTCTTTACACACTTGTGCAGTAAGTGCATGAGTTCCAAACGTCCTCCATTTTTATTGGATACAGTATGAGTTACTGCAGATCAGCCTAATGGTATGGGAAGTGTTTGATACATGCCATAAGTGGCCCTCTAATAAGCTAGATGAGCAGAGAATGTTCTCTTTCATATGCCTCCATTATCCGTTGTCGATACAACTCATTGATTGAGTGGTAGAGAAGTAGATGCTGAATGATGCAGTTAAACCATAGAAATAGTGATAGATTAGAATGCACCCACTTAAGAGTCATTGTGGTATGTACAACAAGTTTACATTACTTTTTACAACTTCTGTGGTAAATTTGACTTACTGAGTTTTACCAGGACAGTATATAGCAAAGAGGAAAAGGGAGAACGGAGAAGAGATAAAGGGAAAATAAATGGTGAGACCTTAAGGGCTAATCAAAACATTTTCATACTCAATAATACAAATGAAAAAAAATCACAAATGCTTTCAAAAAATTAGAGCATTCACCCCCTCTGAGTACCCTTATCGTGTTATAATTTGTTTAGTTTTAAGGTTTAAATAGTGGTTTGCCATTTAAAATACCAGCCTGGTCTGATAGACGAGACGTAATATGGTAAATGTAAATCCGGGACACTCAAATTAGTATGATATGTTATGTTTGGTAACATAAGACAGAAGTTTATTTAAGGCAAAAACAAAAGTAGGTTGTTTGGTCGGGGTAGATGGTTGAGCATATAACACGAATGTCCAGCTACCCAAATGTTGTGAGTTCAAATCTCATTAGAGACAACTTTAGCATTTATGCTAATTAACTTCTCGAGGGTAGGGGGCAGCATTGGGAATTTTGGATGAAAGCGATACCAAATTAAACTACCTGCTACTCAGCCATAAAAGCTAGAATATGTATATAGTTAGTAGATTTGGATAGAAAACACTCTGAAGTTTCTAAAACGGTTTGCATGATGTCTGTGAGTATAACAGAACTCATATGGCAGGCAAAAACCGGAGAAAAAATCTAACCAGGAAGTGGGAAATCTGAGGTTTGTAGTTTTTCAACTCTTTGCCTATCGAATATACCGTGTCTATGGGGTCATATTGCACTTCCTACGGCTTCCACTAGATGTCAACAGTCTTTAGAACCTTGTTTGATGCTTCTACTGTGAGGTGGGGGCGAATGAGAGGGGATTGAGTCAGAGGTCTGCCAGAGAGCCACGAGCTGAACATGCGCGTTCACGTGATAGTTAGCTTTTGACATTGCATTTCTGAAGAGAAAGGAATTCTCCGGTTGGAACATTATTGAAGATTTATGTTAAAAACATCCTAAAGATTGATTCTATACATCGTTTGACATGTTTCTACGGACTGTACCTAGTGATCGCGCCTCATGAATTTTGATTACTGGGCTAAACGCGCTAACAAAAAGGAGGTATTTGGACATAAATTATGGACATTATCGAACAAAACAAACATTTATTGTGGAACTGGGATTCCTGGGAGTGCATTCTGATGAAGATCATCAAAGGTAAGTGAATATTTATAATGCTATTTCTGACTTCTGTTGACTACACAACATGGCGGATATCTGTTTGGGTTGTTTGGGCTCTGAGCGCTGTACTCAGATTATAGCATGGTGTGCTTTTCCGTAAGGGTTTTTTGAAATCGACAAAGCGGTTGCATTAAAATTCCATGCATAACAGTTGTAACTTTTAGCAATGTTTATTATGAGTATTTCTGTAAATTGATGTGGCTCTCTGCAAAATCACCGGATGGTTTTGAACTACTGAACATAACGTGCCAATGTAAACTCAGATTTGTGGATATAAATATGAACTTTACCGAATAAAACATACATGTATTGTGTAACATGAAGTCCTATTGTAACGGCGGCCTTCCCTCTCTTTACTAGAAGAGGGGGTGAAACAGGGATCGGACCAACACGCAGCGTAGCCAGTGCTCAACATGTTTAATTAACAAAAACTACAGTGAACACTAAACAAATACAAAATAACAAAAGTGGCAAACCGATACAGACCTATCTGGTGCAGAATACAAACACAGAGACAGGAAACAACCACCCACAATCCCCAACACAAAACAAGCCACCTATATATGATTCTCAATCAGGGACAACGATTGACAGCTGTCTCTGATTGAGAACCATATTAGGCTGAACACAGAAACAGACGAACTAGACACACAACATAGAATTCCCACCCAGCTCACGTCCTGACCAACACTAAACAAGCAAAACACATAAGAACTCTGGTCAGGACGTTACACCTATGAGTGTCATCTGATGAAGATCGTCAAAGGTTAGTGATTCATTTTATCTCTATTTCTGCTTTTTGTGACTCCTCTCTTTGGCTGTAAAAATGGCTGTGTTTTTCTGTGACTTGGCTCTGACCTAACATAATCGATTGGTGTGCTTTCGTTGTAAAGCCTTTTGAAATCGGACACTGTGGTTGGATTTACAACAAGTGTATCTTTAAAATGGTGTAAAATACTTGTATGTTTGAGGAATTTTAATTATGGGATTTCTGTTGTTTTGAATTTGGCGCCCTGCAGTTTCACTGGCTGTTGACGAGGTGGGACTCTACCGTCCCACATACCCCAGTGAGGTTGACGACTTTTCAAATACTTACTCCTCTTTAGCTACTTTCCAACTAATTAGCATGTTAGCTAACATTTCCCTAACCTAACCATAACCTTAAACCTTTTAACTAACCCTAATCTTAAACCTTAACCCACCCTAATCGTAAGCCTTTAACCTAACTCCTAAATTTAACCCTGACCTTAACTCTAAACCCTAATAGGCTGACCACACCGCTCGCCTCGCGTGCGCAAGTGTTGCAAAATACACTTAGAAGTCTATGTTATTCAATTATTGCACCCACACTGCTCGCGCACTTCAACGAGCGTCTGCGTTGCCAAGGCCTAAAATAGAACTCCTTTCTATTTCTGACACAGATCGCGCTGCAAGTCCTCCCTCTCCCATCTCCTCATTGGTTTATAGAAGCAGGTGCCCACGTGCCATCTTCTCATTGGTTATACCCACGTGGGTGATTGAAAGACGAACTGTGTTGGCGGTTGGTGTAGTAATACTATGAAAGTTTAGATGCCAATCACCACATGAGTTCAACGATGAAAAAGCCTGGACGGAGGAGAGATGACTAGAAACGATTCGGTTGACCGTTTTATGCGTGGATTAAATGTTGGAGTAGAGGACCTTGTGCATTTCAGGTAAAATAACAACTCAATGTTTATATCCTAGGACAAATTAGCTAGCAACAGCAAGTTAGCTAAATAGGACAAATTAGCTAGAATGTGCAAGCTAACTAGCAAAATTGCCATAAATGTTTAATGTTTTTCGACCTGTTCCCAAATTAATGTGATTGGTTCAGAGTTTGTTTTGATATTTTAACCTGCGTGTCGTGATCGCGTTTGGTGTTGGGGGACAAAATATATTTATGCACGATGGCGCACGATGGTGCACACGCGCAGCCAGTTTGGGTTCCGTGTAACCCCTAGCCTAGCTAACGTTAGCCACCTAGCTCGAATTCATAACATATCATACGTTTGCAAATTCATAACATATTGAACGTTATGCAAATTGAACGTAAACGATTCTCATCTGGTGAGGGAGAAGAGGACCAAAATGCAGCGTGGTAAGTGTTCGTCATAATTTAATTGAAACTGAACACTACACAAAAATAACAATGAGGAGAAAACAAAACAGTTCTGCAAGGTGAACAAACACTAAAACAGAAAATAAACACCCACAACCAAAATGGGGAAAACAGGCTACCTAAGTATGATTCTCAATCAGAGACCACGATCGACAGCTGCCTCTGATTGAGAACCATACCAGGCCAAACACAGAAATATAACAACATAGAACATAGACTACCCACCCCAACTCACGCCCTGACCAACCTAACACAAAGACATAAAAAAGGAACTAAGGTCAGAACGTGACAGTACCCCCCCCCCCCCCCCCCCCCCCAAAGGTGCGGACTCCGGCCGCAAAACCTGAACCTATAGGGGAGGGTCTGGGTGGGCGTCTGTCCGTGGTGGCGGCTCTGGCGCGGGACGTGGCCCCCACTCCACCATAGTCTTTTCCCGCTTAAGTGGCGCCTTTGGAGCGGCGACCCTCGCCGCCGACCTCGGACTGGGGACCCTTGCAGCGGGCCCCGAATAGATGGGAGACTCCGACAGCACCGAACAGGCGGGAGACTCCGGCAGCACCGTAGTGAAGGGCGACTCCGGCAGCGCCGTAGTGAAGGGCGACTCCGGCAGCGACGTAGTGAAGGGCGACTCCGGCAGCGCCGTAGTGAAGGGCGACTCCGGCAGCTCCTGACTGACGGGCGGCTCCGGCAGCTCAGGACAGACGGGCGGCTCTGGCAGCTCAGGACAGACGGGCGGCTCTCGCTGCTACGGACAGGAGGGAGATACTGGCTGCTCCGGACCGGAGGGCGACGCTGGAGGCTCCGGACTAGATGGCGACGCTGGAGGCTCCGGACTAGAGGGCGTCGCTGGAGGCTCTGGACTAGAGGGCGTCGCTGGAGGCTCCGGACTAGAGGGCGACGCTGGAGGCTCCGGACTAGAGGGCGTCGCTGGAGGCTCCGGACTAGAGGGCGTTGCTGGAGGCTCCGGACTGACGTTCCTCGTTGGAGGCCTCATGCCATGGATCCTCACCGGAAGCTTCGTGCCATGGATCCTCACCGGAGGCTTCGTGCCATGGATCCTCACAAGAGGCTTCGTGCCATGGATCATCACTGGAGTGGAGAGACACACAGGAGGCCTGGCTCTGGGAGACGGCACAGGACTCACCAGGCTGAGGAGACATGCAGGAGGGTTAGTGCTTAGCACAGGCACAGAACTCAGCAGGCTGGGGAGACATGCAGGAGGCCTTGTCCTTGGCCGAGGCACCGGATGCACTGGACCGTGGAGGCGCACTGGCGATCTCGAGCGCAGAGCTAGCACCACTCGTCCTGGCAAGGCAAGTGCAGGGAGTTGGAACAGGCCGCACTGGGCTGTGCTGGCGAACTGGAGACACCGTGCGTAGGGCTGGTGCAGTATACCCTGGGCCGAGGAGACGCACTGGAGACCAGATGCGCTGAGCCGGCATCATCCCTCCTGGCTCGATGCCCACTCTAGCCCGGCCGATTCGAGGAGCTGCGATGTAGCGCACCGGGCTATGCGTGCGCACTGGGGACACCTTGCGCTTCTCTGCATAACATGGTGCCTGCCCAGTCACTCTCTCGCCACGGTAAGCACGGTGAGTTGGATCAGGTCTCCTACCTGAGTCCGCCAATCTACCCGTGTGCCCCCCTCCCCCAAAAATTCTGGGGCTGCCTCTCGTGCCCGTTACCTCGCGCCAATTCCTCGTAGTGGCGCCGCTCCGCTCTAGCTGCCTCCAGCTCCTCTTTCGGACGGCGATACTCCCTCGGCTGTGCCCAGGGTCCTTTTGCCGTCCAAAATTTCCTCCCATGTCCAGGAGTCCATGTTCCCACGCTGCTTGGTCCTTTGTTGGTGGGTGTTTCTGTAACGATTCTCGTCTGGTGAAGGAGAAGAAGACCAAAATGCAGCGTGGTAAGTGTTCGTCATAATTTAATTGAAACTGAACACTACACAAAAATAACAACGAGGAGAAAACGAAACAGTTCTGTAAGGTGAACAGACACTAAAACAGAAAATAAACACACACAACCAAAATGGGGAAAACAGGCTACCTAAGTATGATTCTCAATCAGAGACAACGATCGACAGCTGCCTCTGATTGAGAACCATACCAGGCCAAACACAGAAATATAACAACATAGAAAAAAGAACATAGACTACCCACCCCAACTCACGCCCTGACCAACCTAACACAAAGACATAAAAAAGGAACTAAGGTCAGAACGTGACAAATTCGTAACATATAATATGAATTGTAATTCATAGCATATCATACAAAAAGGGTGATGGACATCCACAAATGAATACATACCATACGAAACATAACATATCATACTATATTAACAAAGGGTCTCGGATTTACGGACAGGAAAAAATGAAATGCTCTGAGACCAGGTTAAAAATTAACAAAATCCTCCTTCCCTGATATAATCAGTAAATACTATAATGACAATTTGGGTAAAAAAAAAAGGTTAACATGTAAAGCACACAAAACACAGATTCTTCCGCTTGACGGAGGACAAATAAATATTCATTAGAAAGGAGCGCCTAATTTAATTTGTTATATCGTTAACGGAATATGGCAGAGGCCCTCTGACTAAAATACGACTCCCTGTTTTCCCATGCATTATCAGAGAAGAAAGGAGGAGGGAGGGTAAAAAGGAGAAAGGGAAAACATCCCTGGTTAATTTGAATACAGTCTTATTAGTCTAACGACCAGAGTCTGTGATCAGTACTCATCACCATTAATGTCACGGTTGTGCGTTGCTCTGATGGCCCAAGGCTCGACTTTTTAACCCTAAGCCCACATTCAGCTAGGGAACCAACTCATTTTTCCCTTTCTCTACACATGAAATGTGACATGGGAACTAATGTATGTGGAGAAGGATGGGAAGTAGGGAGTGAGACACTCTGCACTCCTCCTCGTGCGGTTAATGATATGACGTGCCACACGGAAAGAAAGGCTCCTCTTTTTGAAGCGGCAATAAGCTCTGAGGCATGATTCTATTAAAAATACTCTCTAAATGTTCTAAAAGGTGGCTTAACGAGCTTCTGCTTCGTCCTGCTGCGTCCTGGCCCATATTGACCGCATGCTCATGCTTATCAAAATGATGAATGCAGCATTAAGTTCTAATGAGTTGGAAGAATTGGAAGGGGAAAAGTCGTATTTATCGGTGCATGATTTGGTCCTGTTTTCTGCTTCACATTGCACAAGGACTGCTTATTATTTTAAACGCATGTTTTGTATTTCTGTCATTGTGTAATAAGAGTATAACCTTAGACAAGTAGGCCATCCTCATGGGGATGTGCAGTTGTAAAAGCTTTGGAAAATGTAGGGAAATAATGGAGAGAGAAGCATAGGGAGCAAGACAACAAAGATGATTATCTTGAAGAAAGAAGACGTGGTGTTGTTTTTAAGACACACAAAGCTAACCGTAGACCGGAGGTTGCATTCATTCAATTTTCTAAATTCTGTTTTCTTTCCTGACCTTGTGCAAAGGCAGCCTTATCATCTTCATAGTGAAAGTTAATTATATGAATGCTTCCTTGAATGCAACCTAGTCTCTGAGAGATTGAACATTTTAGCATTTGTTATTAAAAAATAATTATGTGCATGAATTCTTTCCTATATTATAAAACTTATTTCACTATGGCAGCTTTTATTATGCTCCATTTCCCTGCCAACAGCTTTCATTTCGACCTAGTACAGCTGAGATAAGAGATCCACTGTCAAGGGCAGAGAGAGAACTGCAGTGAACAGGAAAGTCTGACATTATAATATTAGCAGATAATGCCAGTCTGAAAGCATTACACTCTGTTCCAATGAAAGAGGGGGAATAAGGCACATTATACATACAGTCTAGCTCTTTCACGAAGACACATATGTCAACAGTGACAAAAATGCAATACAACAAAGCAAACAAGTCACACGTTGTTGTTCCTTCTTCATGCCCGTATGAGGCGTGTTGCCACTGTGCCAGACAAAGTGCCACAGCTGGCAGAGAAAAGAGCAAGAGCGGGTACAGTGTTAAATAACCCAGGGAAGTGAACAACCTTGGTGACTGGGGAAGGCCAGGACTAATTAGAGATCCTCAATTTTGGCCGTCAGGGGTCCTCCCGGGGTCGTCCTCTCCACCCCCCTCCACTGCCCTAAACCTATCCACCCACACTCACCCAGGAGAGTTGTCACCCCTCTCCCTCCCTCCCTCCCCCCCTCCCTCACTCCCAACCACCATATCCCCCATGATAATGAACAATTGTTTTGTGAGGAGTGACCAAAAGTGTCATGCTAACACCTCCTCAGCATCATTACAAACACGTCTTAATGCTCCACTGATGAATCACATTGTTATTTTTTGTTACTCACATGTTGCAAAAAGTACAGTACATGACTCACTGTATGGAGAATTATACACTGTAAATCACATGACCAATACGAGACAAGTACATGTCAACCAGGTAATTGCAATTTTAGCCTAAAATGTACAGGTAACTTCCAAAATAATGGAAACTTTTGAGTAAATGTGGAATAGAAAGTATATTGAAAGCAGGTGCTTCCACACAGGTGTGGTTCCTGAGTTAATTAAGCAATTAACACCCCATAATTCTTAGAGACATGTATAAAATACCGGGCAGGCCATTATTTTGACCATTATTTTGGCTACCATGGCTATGCCCCCATAGGAAGACAATTCCCCCATCCACAGGGCACGAGTGGTCACTGAATGGTTTGATAAGCATGAAAATGATGTAAACCATATGCCATGGCCGTCTCAGTCGCCAGATCTCATCCCAATTTAGCACTTATGGGAGATTGTAGAGAGGCGCCTGAGACAGCGTTTTCCACCACCATCAATTTCCTGTGGAAGAATGGTGTCACATCCCTCCAACAGAGTTTCAGACACGTGTAGAATCTATGCCCTATTACATTGGCATCTCCTTTATTTTGGAAGTTAAACTGTACTTGCTGAAGCTGATGTTTCAGGAAATCATGCTTGAAAAGCAGTGGCTCCTTACAATACTATGGACTGGTCTGTAAAGCTAAAACAAAGGGTACAGCTGCGTTTTCCTCAAACAATTTTACTGAGCTCACTGCCAAACTGTCAATCAATCTTGACAGAGGCCGGGACTCAACCTGCTTATGATTCTCCCAACTCCAGGCCAAAGACGAGGGATATAGTTTCATCGCCGACAATTTATGGATTCATTTATCACCAGCGTCTTATCCATCTTTCTAATCTTCCCTACAGGGTCACAAAAGCCCAGCCTGCCACCAGTCCTTTGAGTTTTTCTCCTTTTCACACAGGCCTAGTGTTAACGCCTCTGGCCAAGTTCACAGATTTGAGTGACTGTGGACTTAATGCCACTCGCCTTGTTTTCAGCACTTGTCCCTCCAGATTTGCCACCATGGCTGCACAATTTCCTCCAATTCTAATTATTCATCAGCTCGTTATGCCCCCGCCCGGGCGCCGGCCTTAATTAGAGGCGACGCGGGGTTTCGTTACAGACTACCCTGGAGTGAGGAAACCAGTTCAGAACCTGTCCAGCGCGCTCGGTCATGTGGGACTGGGTGACTTCCAGCTCTGATGAGAAGGGCAGCCCTGACCAGGGACTGGCTGGCTTGACATTGTAGTGTGCTTCCACCCAGCCCGAGATAGGGTCGCTTTTGCCCCTGTCCCGTTGTCCATTGTTAAATCTTCGTTAGATGTCGAGGGGGAGCTTTTAACAGGGACACGGTTGGTGTGGCGAAGACTCCTTGTGTGGCATGTTTCGTCACATTCACTTGGGGATGGTGTGGGGTTTTGAGTGTGTCCAAAGTTAAGGTCATAACCTCGGGGCAGTAAGGAGTGCCAATGGGCAGGGCATAGAATTATTTATACAGTATGAGACTAATTCATGAGCCCAAGCATAAAACAAGTGCGTGACTGGAGTGTGGTGGTTGTGGGTGCCCTTGATGGAATATGGAAATCCCCTTACTTCCCTGTTGTGAACCATTGGAGCCACATGGAGGGTGTGTGGGTTGGGGGGGTTCAGAGTGGGGTGGGGGAGGTGAGGGGTGTAGGATGGTTGAGTTTATGGTGCCACATTAACATTATCCCAAGGATGCTGGGCCCCAATACCTTTTGGGGTTTTGAATTGTATGTGGGGTCATAATGCTCTTTTGAGACAGTGGCTTTAGCTGTAGCTACAGACGGCTGGCTAGTCATCATCTACGCTGGGATAATATCTGAAACAGGTATATAGACCACACGCTCCATCATGTGAAAAGGCAAGCCTTCAATAGAGACGTTATAGCTACTTTGAAACATGGCCCAAGATGACAGTGACTATGGAGTACCTGAGAGCATGTAGTTGGTCAACGGTCTGGAGTTTGTCTAAGGACAGATGCATGTTGCCGTCACAGCACATGGCATATTATTGCTAGCAGGAGAACAGCATACAGGTGATTATACTCTGGGTGGTTCAAGCTCTGAATGCTGATTGGCTGACAGCCGTCGTGTATCAGACCGTTTACCACGGGTATGACAAAACAGTTATTTTAACTGCTATAATTACATTGGTAACCAATTTATCATAACGAAAAGGCACCTCGGGGGTTTGTGATGTATGGTCAATATACCACACCTCCTCGGGCCTTATTGCTTAAGTATAGACTGGTCATAGAATCTTGGGAGGTTGCTCAGATGAAAAGAACCACACAATAACAGCTGTCCAAATGGAAGCACTAGAAGAGAGCTGTCTTTTGACTAACGAGCAGCCTTAACAAACAATTTCATCTTGCAATATTTAATGAAAAGCTCAACTCCATTGTCCTGGATGTGTTGTTTGAAAAGCCTTGGAGGATGTGATTAATGATGGCATCTGTATGAATTCCCCACTGGTGGCCTAAGCGGTCTCAGTGTGAGCCTGTGGTGTGTGGGCATGTCAGCTGTTTTGCACATTAGCTGCCACTGTTAAGGTTGATTCTCTGTCTTCTTCTCACCTTTTCTCTCCCGTTTCCCTCTCACACCCCTCCTGCCCTTCCTCTCCCTGTCAGCCCTTTATCTCGCCTGGAGTGAGAGGGACATTGAGTAGAGAAATGTGTTGGGGACAAGGGTAAACAGAGAGTAAATACTTATGCTCACACACGCATATCTATATCTATCTATACATATAAATATATATATATATATGTATATATATATATATATATATATACATATATATATATATATATATATATATATATATATATATACATATATATATATATGCACACACACACACACACACACACACACACACACACACACACACACACACACACACACACACACACACACACACACACACACACACTAGTGCTAATTAAAGCCTTCAGTGCGAGCAGAGAAATGTGTAATCCTGACATTTAGTCAAGGGAGATTTGGGGAGATGAGGAGAAATTCTAGCGCTTGGGTTGAGCCAGGCCCGGGGCTAGCTGGCAGACAAAAGGACAGTGGCAGGCAACACTGGATAGGAGCTGCGGAAAGGTCATCTCTGTGAAAAGGCTAACGTGTCACTGCTTTTGTTCCTGGCCCTCTAAACATATGTTTAGCTCTCCTCTATCTCCGCCCCTATCTGGGTGAAATCTAACTCCCTGTGTGAACACAGCCCTAGTTCTGGACAGTGGCTATGTTTCTCTGCTACGGTTGTTTTGGGGCATTATAATCGAACTCCCCCTCCCACCAACGTCCTAATAGGAAACACCTGTCTATAACTTTGAACTGAAATCACGATAAGAAACGCACAAAGGCACAACTCCCTGTGTTGCTGATTCTTTAATGGTGAGCTATGCAACAGTACACATGGTCTGTGATTCAAAGGCATTGGACTTGTACACCTATTATCCCTACCTGAAGATATAGAAACCATGTTGAAACATGTGTACGTATGATATCAACAAATCTTTTTGATATTCAGAATGTCTGATTTGTGAGAAGGCCTGATAGGAAGAGGGTGTATTTTATAACCTGAAGGCATTGAATCCAACGTAGATCACACTGAACTGTTACCCTTGACCCATTGATTCCTAAACGTTACTCATCACATACTTAAGGACATTTCCCAACAGGAAACATTGACTCCCTCTTTTGCCAGCCAAGTATATCAGACAACCTCCATTCTCCTTGACCTTGATCACCCTTCCCCCTCTCCTGACACCTCCATCACTCCCTCCCTACCCTGACTACATATTAACATGAATTAGAGGGGACTTCGAAAGAAAGAGCCATGTTACCATGACAACTACACTGGGACTCCAAGCAAAGCTGGCATTTATGTCTGTGTTTATGTGTTTAGGCCCTATCTCCCAATCTAAGCTTGATGAGGCCAGAGGGGTCAAAAACACTGTTATAGTAGGGGAGGGTGGTGATGAGTGTGTATGTGTGTACGATGCTGGAGGGGGGGGGCATGGTGGCTGGGGACAGTCTGGTGGCTCACACGCCAGCCGTCGACTCGGTGACGCTACCCAATCAGCACGGGCCCTGAGGGCCATTGATGACAACGTGTTTAAAGTAGACGCGGCCCAGATCTGCCCACCCAATGCAGGGTGACGGCGTTGAAAGTGCTGAGGCTGGAGCCTGGCATGGAGCTAGCTGCTCCAAGCACTGCTGACACGCCAGGTTCACTTGGGGCTAACGCTAATTGGGGCTCCAATGCCTCAATCCAGGGACTGGCTGCCCTGCCTGAGTAAGACAGCCTGGGCTGGAACCACCACTCCTCTTGTCTGCCTGTGACTTTCTTTATATTAGCCCTGAGATGTGACTGTGCTGCAGAATCCCAGGTCAGGGACAGGCAGTGACAAAGGGACAGAGGGAGATGTCTTAGTGAGAATGACGAGATTTTCAACTGACACTATAGAGGTGGCTTTTGTCATGTCATAAAAAAAAAAAAAAAACATAATATCAAACAAACACCATAGTGAATAAAGCTCATCCCATGACTGTTTCCTCTTTATCATCTCTGTTTGCTCGTGAGGGGTTTCAGCTGGGGTTGCTTGCTGTTATGCATTTGTGACTATGTTATTTCTTGTTAAATGCAATAAATGCAAACAGTATTGATTAATGATCTTGATCCTTGCCACTGGAGATTCATCCATGCTGTCTCCCTCCCTGGGTATAAGTACAGACAAGTTTCAAGTTTTAATGTCACATGCACAAGTAGATTGAAATGTCTTTCTTGCAAACTCAAAAGCCAACCACGCAGGAATCAATAACAATGTATTACTAGAAAAAACACAAGAAATAAGAAAATGAAATACACACTAAAGTAAGTAAGTAAGTGAGTAATTAAGCAAGCATACTGAATACAGGAAATATTTTCATAATAATGGCCGGAACTGAACAAATGGAATAACATCAAACACATGGAAACCATGTGTTTGATGTATTTGATACCATTCCACTGATTCCGCTAGTCATTACCACAAGCCCGTCCTCCCCAATTAAGGTGCCAACAACCTCTTGTAGTTCCAATACCATATTTACAATCACAAAATAATCACAAAATATCTAAGTTGGGTTAGAGCTTTCAAAACGGCGGCCATCCAGTACGGCGTCCATCTTCACTTTTCAGTCAGCTAAATGAAGATGTACAGTAGATACATAATACACGGTGGCCCCACAGTGGCAGCAGCAGAGCCACTACAGTGCATTCCTGTCCTGGTAGTGCTAATGGTATTTGCTGGTACATTACCCACCAGGCTTGTTCTTTGGGTGGCCTGGACCCATTCCCCTAATAAGCCGTCCGGGCACATCGGGAGGGTCGGCGATGACAACAAGCTGAACTGTTGTGAGTGCTGTCTACTTTTTGACAGCCTGTCCTGTGAGGAGAGAGAGACGTAGAGGGAGGAGGAGGTGGGTGGGGGGGAGGGAGGGAAGGGTGGCGGTCCCTCTCGTAAGTGACAGCATGTCTGTTTGAGATGGACGGCGATTGCCTAGTCCCCCGTGCCCCCCCGACCTCTCTCACCCCCTGCCACCGCTTACCCTCGACCCCCCTCACCATTCATCATCCCCCATCACCCCTCATCACTCCCTCACCCAATCATGTCACCGCTGCCCCACTCCCCCTCCCCTCCTCCTCTGCATGTGGCACACTGATGACCTACATTAGCATATCCACGTTGCCGTTGTCAACAATTCCTCTGTCCTCTATTCTTAGCACTGGGGTCAACACTGCCCAGTCAGCACAGGTTAGTCTGATGAGAGTGTATGTGCACGAGAAGATGAGGTGTCATTGGTGAGAGGTGAGCAGTGACGTCAGTAGAAAGGATGCAGAAAGGAAGCCATCTTGTCTTCTTCATCTTTGTGCTTACAAGTTACTCCAGGCCTTAAAAGTGACATCTGCGTCTATCATCAGAAAAGGGGGGGGATCAAAATGCAGAGAAAAAAACATGAAGAAGAGATGAATAAATAAATGATGGTGAGGGGAAAAAGTGTGAATGTGAGGGGGCTGAGAGAGAGGGGAGAGGTTGAGAGTGATTAGGCAATGGGAGCCATGTGGTGATGTAGAGTGGTGGCTCTTCCCCCAGGTCTCCTAGGAGCTAAGAGATGAGGCTCACCCAGTGGCAGACATGGCATCCTCTCAGCCCACATCAGCCTGTCAGAGCTGTGATGGCCACCCCAGAGACCACCACACTGGCTGGATATAACACCAGAACACGCTCAGAAAAGCTATTATTGCCGCAGATGTTTTCTGCTCTTTCCTCCTCAAAAACTGTCAGCTCAGGGTTTGTCGTTCGGTAGCTGCTGCCTAAAATGAAATTGTAAAAAGCCCCAAAAAATTATCTGCAAGGAAGTCTGCTGTCATAAGTCTCCCTTGCAAGTAAAGACATAATGGAGATAGTAACTTGTAATATACAGTACCAGTCAAAAGATTGGACATACCTACTCATTCAATGTTTTTTCTTTATTTGTACTATTTTCTACATTGTAGAATACTAGTGAAGACATCAAAACTATGAAATAACACATGGAATCATGTAGTAACCAAAAATGAGTTCAACAAATCAACATTTATTTTGTATTTTAACCATCCTTTGACTTGATGACAGCTTTGCACACTCTTGGCATTCTCTCAACCAGCTTCATGAGGTAGTCACCTGGATTTCCCCCCCAGCAGTATTGAAGGAGTTCGCACATATGCTGAGCATTTGTTGGCTGCTTTTCCTACACTCTGCGGTCTAACATGTTGACCAGACCGGACACGTCGCGTGCGCGAGCATCGCAAAATAAATTTAGAAATCCATGTTTATCAATTATTGCACCCACACTGCTCGCGTGCCAACGAGCGTCTGCGTTACCAAGGGCTAAAATAGAAGTCATTCCTATTTCTGACGCAGATTGCTCTGAAAATCCTGCTTCTCCCATCCCCTCATTGGTTTATAGAAGCAGGTACCCACGTGCCATCACCTCATTGGTTATACTCACATGGGTGATTGAAAGACGAACTGTTTTGCCGGTAGTAGTGGTAATACTATGAAAGTTTAGATGCGATCACCCTATAAGTTCAACGATGAAAAAGCCTGGAAGGAGGAGAGATGACTAGAAACGATTTGGTTGGCCGTTTTATGTGTGGATTAATTTGTCGGAGTAGAGGACCTTGTGCAGTTCAGGTAAAATAACAACTCAATGTTTATATCCCAGGACAAATTTACTAGCAACAGCAAGCTAGCTAAATAGGACAAATTAGCTAGCAAGTGCAAGCTAACTAGCTAAATTGCCATACATGGTTAATGCTTTTTGACCTGTCCCCAAATTAATGTCATTGGTTCAGAGTTTGTTTTGATATTTTAACCTGCGTGTCGTGATCGCGTTTGGTGTGGAGGGACAAAATACATTTATGCACGATAGCACACGGTGGCGTACGCGCGATGCCGGTTTGGGTTCCATGTAACTCATCCCAAACCATCTCAATTGGGTTGAGGTTAGGTGATTGAGGAGGCCAGGTCATCTGATGCAGCACTCCATCACTCTCCTTCTTGGTCAAGTAGCCCTTACACAGCCTGGAGGTGTGTTTTGTGTCACTGTCCTGTTGAAAAACAGGACAGTGACAAACCACTTTGCGTTTAGTCCCACTAAACGCAAACCAGATGGGATGGTGTATCGCTGCAGAATGCTGTGGTAGCCATGCTGGTTAAGTGTGCCTTGAATTCTAAATAAATCACTGACAGTGTCACCAGCAAAGGAACGTCACACCATCACACCTCCTCTTCCATGCTTCACGGTGGGAACCACACATGCAGAGATAATCCGTTCACCTACTCTGCGTCTCACAAAGACGCGGGAGACTCATCAGACCAAAGGACAGATTTTCACCGGTTTAATGTCCACTGCTCATGTTTCTTGGCCAAAGCAAGTCTCTAATTCCTATTGGTGTCCTTTAGTGGTGGTTTCTTTGCAGCAATTCAACCATAAAGGACAATTCACACAGTGACCTCTGAACAGTTGATGTTGAGATGTGTCTCTTACTTGAACTCTGTGAAGCATTTTTTTCAGCTGCAATCAGAGGTGCAGTTAACTCTAATAATCTTATCCTCTGCAGCAGAGGTAACTCTGGGGCTTCCTTTCCTGTGGCAGTCCTCATGAGAGCCAATTTCATCATAGCACTTGCTGGTTTTAGCAACTGCACTTTTGTTTTAACTAGGCAAGTCAGTTAAGAACAAATTCTTATTTTCAATGGCAGTCTAGGAACTGCCTTGTTCAGGGGTAGAACGACATTTTTTTTTACCTTGTCTGCTCAGGGATTCGATCTTGCAACCTTTCGGTTACTAGGCCAACGCTTTACCACTAGGCTACCTGCCTCCCACTTGAAGAAACTATCAAAGTTGTTGAAATTTTCCAGATTGACTGACCTTCATGTCTTAAAGTAATGGATTTTTGTTCCTCTTTGCTTATTTGAGCTGTTCTTGCCATAATATGGACTTGGTCTTTCACCAAATAGGGCTATGTTCTGTATACCACCCCTACCTTGTCACAACACAACTGATTGGCTCAAACGCATTAAGAAGGAAAGAAATTCCACAAATTAACTTTTAACAAGGCACACCTGTTCATTGAAATGCATTCCAGGTGACTACCTCATGAACCGGGGCGCCAGGTAGCCTAGTGGTTAGAGCGGTGGACTACTAACCTCAAGGTTGCAAGATTGAATCCCTGAGCTGACAAGGTAAAATTCTGTCATTATACCCCTGAACAAGGCAGTTAACCCACTGTTCCGGAACCTAATGTTACGAATTTGTTCTTATCTGACTGGCTTAGTTAAATAAAGTTTAGAGAAATCCAAGTGTGCAAAGCTGTCATCAAGGCAAAGGGTGGCTACTTTGAAGAATCTAAAATATATTTGATTTGTTTAATACTCTTTTGGTTACTACATGATTCCATATGTGTTATTTCATAGTTTTGATGTGTTCATTATTATTTCACAATGTAGAAAATAATAAAAAATTAAGAAAAAGACTGGAATGAGTAGCTGTGTCCAAACTTTTACCTGATACTGCAAATGTGTGTGTGAGTGCTTTCGTGCATGTGCGTGTGTACATGTGCACGTGTTTTATGAACACTGGCCATTTCGCTCCCCACACGGCTTCTTAAGATATGCTGTGATGACGTGTGGCCAACATGGGAGCGAGTCTCACAATCAGGGCGTGAAATGCTAAAAAAGCTCCCAGCCAAGAGGTCTGGTTTTTACTCCTCGCTGCTGTTCGTTTGACATTTAGTAAATCATTACTACAGTCATACCCGCAGGGAGTCTCTGTCCCCGTCCCCAATCCCCCCCTCCAACACCCCCTCTCAGAGGCTTAAGAATTAACAGTTAGGCGACCTGCCTTTCTACAAATGTGCAATGCCTAATTTTGTGACACATCCAGAGATGTGTTGTGCAAAGCCCTGCCCTGGATGATTCCCGTCGATATCTTGCTTAGTCACATTGTTGGAGTCAGTGGTAGACATCCTAGATAGAACAAAGAATCCACAGCTTTTAATATGGTACCACATCTCCTTGGTTCAGGCTTTGGTGATCAAACAATGCATCAACATTGTATCCTAAAATATTGTTCACTGACCATTGCAACCAAACATCAGCATAAGTCAATAATATAATATCTATGATAATGTTTTATCTATGTATCTAAGACACACAATAACAACACACACCCCAGTCTCAGAACAGGTTTATCAGTTAAGTGCCGTGGGTGGTGGCTGGTGCCTGTTAGGGCAGAGGGGGCAGCGAGGGCAGCGGGGGTAGCAGAGGAGAGAACACATGGCGTGGGTTGACGGTCCTGTCACTCTTTCACACATCACGGCCGTGTGCTAAACTTCCTGAATGGTTTCTAATCACCGCTTAACAGGGGGACGGACAGGATGATAAAATAACAAGATGATATGACAGCGGTGCGTCTGTCTCCAGTGGTCTCATCTCGTCTCGTCCCCACAGTGTCAATGGCTGACGGACAGTTGATGTGTGATTGACAGCGGACAGGAGAGGAATGGCCTCACACACTGTAACATGGACGCACAGGGCCACTGTCCTACAGTCTCTTCTCACTGAGATATGGCAGCTGCGTAGCTTTAAAGCTGAGACACAACATAAGTTGCTAGTCAGAGAAGGAGAGGAAAAATGGAAAATAAATCCTCCCCTGAAATACTTAATTTGACCGCTACATCTGACCACTTTCAGATAATTTTTCGGAAGCCATTTCTTACATGAACAATTTCTCAATTCGAATGTTGATTATCCTTACTGCTTTGAAAAGGATGTTGAATCTGGCGTGGCTCTGTCAATATACAGTATTGTACAAGACTCCTCCAAGTCTATTGTCTAGCGCAGGGTTATTAGACAATAAAAAGCTCTTAATGATGCCTGTTCTGGATCTGAGAGAGCAGCAGTCTTTTATTCCTCTACCTCATAACTGTTTTACTTCTGTTGGAGGGGAAATTTGTTAAGACTACAAAAGCACCTTTGTAGATACAGACTCACACTGGTTGAATCAACGTTGATTCCACGTCATTTCAACCAAATAACTCAACGTGAAGACGTTGAATCAACGTGGAGAACTGTTTGGATTTACAAAATGTTATCAACGTAAGGGAATTTCATTTTTTTTCACTCAACTTTGAACCTAAATCCAATAACAGTATGACATTTGGGGTTGATTTCACATTAAATTCACATTACTTGACAAGTCAACCCAATATGAATCAAAACTAGATGTTGAACTGACGTCTGTGCCCAGTGGGCAAGAAGCTATAGGCTGAGGAGGGGGAAGGAAGGGGGAGAGTGGAAGGTTGAGATAGGTGATGTTAATATCAATCATCCATAAAACATGGAAATATTTTAAAGGGGGACATAGAGCTAATATAAGAGGGAAAACGTATAGTACTTTCTTTTCACATGTACAGTATGATTGTATGAGGAACAGAATCTGGACTGGAGAAACGCACATACCTATGAGAGGATGATGATTAGCATCCAGTGTATGTTTTTAACATTCTGCCCTATTCTTTCTCTAAAGAAATGACCCTAACACCCAAACACAGTCAATCAGCCAATGTGTACTATCCCTATGGCCTACAGGGCTTTAAAAACCCAAGAATTAGTTTCCTAAATGTGCCTTCATAGACATGATATGCCCCCTTCATCCATGTTGCCCATCTCCTTTCCATCCATACCTCGATGTTAGCGATCACTCCTCTCCTCCACTGTGCACACCATCTGCTCATCCCTTTGGCTCAGAGACAATCCCCTGAGATGACTAAGTCTGTCCAGGCAGCGCTGCTACTGCTGCAGCCACACAACACGACAACAACATGCTCATTTGTGCTATCACTCCACAACTTGCCAACACTCTCTTCTATGTCCAAGGTTACCTAGGACGTAGAAGAGAGCAGCGTCCGTGTCCCTCCAACGCCTGGAGGAGGAGAGGAGACACACAGAGGAGTGGAGAGATAGAGGGGACTAGAGGAGAAGAGAGGCAGAGACTCATGTGGGTCCTGGGGTACCCTGAGGGAAGCCTTACGAGGGGTTTGGAGGGGTGGGGGTAGGGGGGTTTAAGGCAGCGTCCGTCTCCGCTGTGGTGGAAGTAAGCTAGGCCGTCCGGGCGGGGCATTAAGTTTATGCGGTAGAGGGAGAGCAGGCGCCTGGAGCCCTGGGTCATACGGCACTGAACCATAAGGAGGTTCAGGAGAAACATCAGACTGAAAACTAAGAGTGCGGCTTATCTAAGCATTTAACTGTGTACGTTTTTGGTGGTCGCAGAGGATGACACAAAATATTTCCACAACATCTTACCTCGGGGCCTCGATGAGCAAATCTAGTTGATCCATACTTAGCCTCGTCTAAGTACCTTGGAGCATACATAAATTATCCCCTTGTATAGGCCGACTGTGTCCTGTATCACCATTAGATGCATCATACATGCTCAGGATATCGCCTCTCATGTCATAGCCGTTCACCCAAAACCAATGGCGTCACAATCCATTTCAATTACACGTTTTCCTCTCAGATGGTACGTTTGGCTGCATGTGTATTGAGGTAGGTCTCTGCCACCCCTAAAGGGTCCTGGCTGGCCAGTCTGTTCTTGCACATTGATGTGTCTGCATGTGAGATAAGTCTGATGGTTTGTTTGGATAATGTTTGTAGGCTGTTCCAGGCTGACTACTCTGGCCTCTTCCCTGACCCAATCAGCAGAAGCTCTAGACTTGGGGGACTGCTCACTTCCTGTTTGGGAATCGATGGCTGTCCAGTCTGGATTCTCCTCCACATCTGGCTATCCTCTACTTATTTTTATTCTTAATTTATTTTTATTTAACCTTAATTTTAACAGGGAAAACATATTGAGATCGACAGTGTATTTTGAAAGTATTCAGACCCATTGACTTTTTCACATGTTGTTACGTTACAGCCTTATTCTGAAATTGATTAAATCATGTTTTCCCCTCATCAATCTACACACAATACCCCATAATGACAAAGTGAAAACAGGTTTGTAGACATTTTTGCAAATGTATTTAAAATTAATACAGAAACACCTTATTTACATATGTATTCAGACCCTTTGCTGTGACAGTCGAAATTGAGGTCGAGCCCATCCTGTTTCCATTGATCATCCTTGAGATGTTTCTACAACTTGATTGGAATCCACCTGTGGTAAATTCAATTGATTGGACATGATTTTGAAAGGCACACACCTGTCTAAATAAGGTTGACAGTTGACAGTGCATGTCAGAGCAAAAACCAAGCCATGAGGTCAAAATAATTTTGTTTGAGAAATTCGGTGCATTAAAATTAAAAGCAGATTTACCTAGCTCGGCAACTCAGGTGTCTATAGTTCAACAGCAAAGTTAGATAAGATGGAAGTTTATGAAGTAGGGCCTTGTAAACAAAAAGGGAGTAATGTAAAGATCGACATGTCTTTAGCAAAGTCCAGCCAACCTTCTGATACAGGATACAGTGATGAGTATCAAAACTGTCGCCTGTAACAAAACAAAGGGCACTATGGTAGATGGCATGCAAAGCTTTAAGAGCCGTAGCAGCTGCATTTTGATAAAAAATATCACCCTAATCAAGAACAGATACAAATGTTTACAGACTAATCTGCTTTCTACTGCTTAGCGAAAGGCACGATCTGTTATCTGTAGAAAAAGCTAACTTTAAGTATTAGCTTCTTAACCAGGTCATACACAGTGCATTCGGAAAGTATTCAGACCCCTTGACTTGACAATTGTTTTTACGTTACAGCCTTATTCTAAAATTGATTAAATAAATAAAAGATCTCAGCAATCTACACACGATACCCAATAATGACAAAGCGAAAACAGGTTTTTAGAAATTTGTGCAAATGTCTTCAAAATAAAAAACAGAAATACCTTATTTATACCTTATTTCTATAATTATTCAGTAAAGGATCTGACAATGTATGTAAATGTGATATTTCTGTTTTTTAATTTTAATACATTAGCAAAAAAAAAAAAAAAAAAAGTTTTTTGCTTTGTCATGAGGTATTGTGTGTAGATTGATGAGAGAGAAAAAAACAATTTAATACATTTTAGAATAAGGCTGTAAAGTAACAAAATGTGAAAAGGTCAAGAGGTCTGAATACCTTCTGAATACACTGTATATGTTTTTTAAATATCAAATCCATATAAATCCAAATGCCTAAGTATTTATATGCGCGGCGCACGTTTGATTGGAGAACCATCTAATGAGTGAACATGTACAGTTGAAGTCTGAAGTTTACATACCCTTAGGTTGGAGTCATTAAAACCCGTTTTTCAACCACTCCACAAATTTCTTGTTAACAAACTATAGTTTTGGCAAGTTGGCTAGGACATCTACTTTGTGCATGACACAAGTAATTTTACCAACAATTGTGTACAGACAGATTATTTCACTTATAATTCATTGTATCACAATTCCAGTGGGTCAGAAGTTTACATACACTGTTGACTGTGCCTTTAAGCACAAGGCATAGCTATAAAATCTGACTGTAATTTTGACACAGCCAGATCAACAGTCCGGCCAATAACCTACATAATAGTAGCATCTGCATACAAACAAAGTTTACCATTTTTAACAGATTGACCAATGGTGTTCATATTTTATTTTATTTTTTTACCATTATTTTACCAGGTAAGTTGACTGAGAACACGTTCTCATTTGCAGCAACGACCTGGGGAATAGTTACAGGGGAGAGGAGGGGGATGAATGAGCCAATTGTAAACTATTAAATATAAATAGTGAAGAGAACAGGTTCCAAAATCGACCCCTGTGGCACAACTTCATACTTAACCCCATCCTTCACGATGGCCTGAGTTCTCTCACCAAGATAAACATGAAACCAAGAACAGGCGTCAGAGCTCAGGCCTATCGAGGACAACTTATTCAATAAAATAGCATGATCAACAGTATCAAAAGTCCACAAACAAAGCAGCACATTTCATTGTCGTGGCTAATGCATTGACAAGATAATTAACCCCTAAAGTCGTAGCTGTAGTAGTGCTATGCCCAGGCCTTAACCCTGATTGATTTACTTTCAAAATACATTTCTCAGATAAAAAAGAGCAAAGTTGTACATTTGCCAAGAATTTAAGAATCTTAGCTAGACAAGAACGTTTTGAAATGGGGCGATAATTTTGAAGATCTTATGGAGTGGCAGCACAAGAGCTGATTTCCATATTTGTAAAAAATATTTCCTGATGACAATGTGAACTAAAAAACATGGGTTATTGAACCAACAATGATGGGCGCTGCACACTTAAGCAGACCAGGATTAAATTGGTCGGCTCCTGTAGATTTCTTGTCTTTTGCTAACAAAGCATCCAGGACTTCTGTACAAAACTTTAAAGAAAAGCTTTGACTTCAATTTCTCCGATCATTCAGCAAGTTTCCCCTATCAGCATCCAGCCCAATATCATTGTGAATAGGCTTAACAGTTATTTCAAAGAGATATCCATCTGAAGTAAAATGGTGATTAAATACATTAATGATGGCAAAAAGAAATCATAATGAATCCAGTGCCTGAATTAATTTGTTGTGGCAGAGAGGAGGAAGTAGAACCCTTCAGGGATTTGACAGTTTTCCAGAATTTTGATGGGTTCCCATTACAATCTGAAAGAGCGGTTACATAATAATCAGATTTAGCCTTTCTGATTTGTTTTACACAATGATTTCTCAGTTGCTTTAAAGCTTGCCGGTCCGGTCCGGGCCTAAGCCTGCGTTCCTGGCCTTGACCCAAGCATCATCTCTTTGATGAATGATTTCTGATCATTCCAGAGTGTACCAGGCATTCCATCTACCTTTAACCCTTCATTTTTTGAAGTGAGGATGATTATCCACAATAGTATTGAAGACATCTGCAAAGAGGCTGAAAGCTGAATCAGGTTCAGGGACAGCTAAAATACAATCAAGGTCACTAAAACAAAGATAATGTAAAAAAGCCTGTTCACTGAAGTTTTCAAAGTTCCTCTTTGTGATGACACGAGGCTTAGATTTCTGTATTCTCACATCACTAACACAAAGACCTGGGCAGTGGTAAATAATGTTTTGGGCGAAGACACAAGTAGAAACATATTACTCTGGTGAATTTGTTCAAATAAGATCTAACAGAGTTGACTTTGAAGGACCTCTAGGGTTGGGCCGTGAAGGCTTAGTCACCAGCTGGGTTGGGTTAAGATCATGACACATGTTTTTTTGGTTGTCTGAAGCCTGCATTTCCCAATCATAATTTAGGTCACCCAGGATAAGAAATTATGATTTAGTAAAAGAAGACAACAAGCTAGTTAACTCTTTGAGTGCCCAAAGGTTAGCAGAGGGAGGATGATAGACCCCTATAACAGTTATGGATGCATTTCTCCCCAGAAAAAGGCCTAAAGATAGTAGCTACATTTTTTGGTGCAAGGGAAATGGATTTCAGTAATGAGACTATGCAATTGTTTTTATAAAAATGTCCACTCCACCACCTCTACCCTGTTTTTCAGCTTTTAACGCATGATAACCATTAATATTCCTATCAGAGTCCAGAATGTTCCCAGAGATCCAATTTTCAGTCAATACCAGAATATCAGGATTTGTCTGCATAGCCCAGATCTTGATGTAGTCCAGTTTAAGAAGTAAGCTCCTCATGTTCAGATGCATCAGCAAGAGACTATTTGAGATCTTTAAAGTCACATGGAAACTGCAAGTCAAACAAGCTACGTTCAATAGGCGGTTGCCCCGAGTACTGGCTAAAGTGTGTGTTTGTCAATGTGTGTGTATTTGTCTATGTTTGCTTGTGTTCGTGCGTGTGTGTGTGTAAGCTAAGTGGTGCAGCAGGGTATGTATGCCTCTGTGTTAAGCAATGCCAGAGAAGGTTGTTATCAGGAGATTGTGACCTCTGCCACGACTCATGTCACACGGCTGGGGGGGACCCTCCTTCCAGAGCAGCAGTGCACTGGCTCCTGGCTCTGTCAGAAGCAGAGAGAATATTTACCGCCTGATCTCTCTGTTTGGCCAGATCTGATTTCTGCTGGCCGGTCCTGGCTCTTTCCTTCACTTGACCCTGTTGATTTAGAACCAGGCTGTGCTTCAAGTGACGGTGCACAATGTAAGGGGTTGCACCACAGTTCCCAAGGTTCAGGCCAACACTGTTTCCAATTCCAGCTCAGCTGTGAATGATCTAACGAGTATGTGACCTAAAACGCAGCTTTTTATCATTTGACCTATTTTGCATTAGATGTTCTTTTGCTACGGCATCGACATGTTGCACAGAACCTAGACACCTCTCTGCACAGAACCTAGACACCTCTCTGCACAGGACCTAGACACCTCTCTGCGAAGAACCTAGACACCTCTCTGCACAGAACCTAGACACCTCTCTGCACAGGACCTAGACAACTCTTTGCACAGGACCTAGACACCTCTCTGCACAGGACCTAGACACCTCTCTGCACAGGACCTAGACACCTCTCTGCACAGAACCTAGACACCTCTCTGCACAGAACCTAGACACCTCTCTGCACAGGACCTAGACAACTCTCTCGTTTGACCCAAAGCATGTGTATCAGAGGAACAATTTGAAATTAAATGAAAACGTTTTATTTTGCTTCAACAGTATCTTTAGAAGGAAAAGACCTTTGAAAACTCTTTTCTTTTTTTCAAATCAAATGAAATCTAACGTTATTTGTCACATGTGCCGAATACAACAAGTGTAGACCTTACCGGGAAATGCTTACTTTACAAGCCCTTAAGCAACAGCACAGTTCAAAAAGAGTTAAGAAAGTATTTACCAAATAAACTAAAGTAAAAAATAATCAAAAGTAACACAATAAAATAACAATAATGAGGCTATATGCAGGGGGTACCGGTACCGAGTCAGTGTGTGGGGGTACAGGTTAATCGAGGTAATTTGTACATGTAGGTAGGGGTGAAGTGACTATGCATAGATAATAAACAGCGAATAGCAGCAGTGTACAAAACAAAGGGGGGGGGGGGGGGTCAATGTAAATAGTCAGGTGGCCATTTGATTACATTTTCAGCAGTCTTATGGCTTGGGGGTAGAAGCTGTTAAGGAGCTGTTTGGTACTAGACTTGGCACTCCAGTACCGCTTGCCATGCGGTAGCAGATAGAACAGTCTATGACTTGGGTGACTGGAGTCTCTGACAATTTTATGGGCTTTCCTCTGACACTGCCTATTATATAGGTCCTGGATGGCAGGAAGCTTGGCCCCAGTGATGTACTGGGCCGTACTGGGCCCTACTACCCTCTGTAGCAGATGCCGAGCAGTTGCCATACCAGGCGGTGATGCAACCGGTCATGATGCTCTCGATGGTGCAGCTGTAGAACTTTTTGAGGATCTGGGGACCCATGCCAAATCTTTTCAGTCTCCTGAGGGGGAAAAGTTGTTGTCGTGCCCTCTTCACGACTGTCATGGTGTGTTTGGACCATGATAGTTTGTTGATGTGGACACCAAGGAACTTGAAACTCTCGACCCGCTCCACTACAGCCCCGTTGATGTTAATGGAGGCGTGTTCGGTCCGCCTTTTCCTGTAGTCCACGATCAGCTCCTTTGTAATGCTCACATTGAAGTTTGACAAAGGTTATTGTGTAATAGTTTCTCCCCATAATAGTCATATAAGGGCACTTTAAGACAAGAACACTCAACTGTGTCCAGTTATTAAGGTAATTTTATTTTATGGTCATTTTCTTTTTATTGTCATTTTCTTTCATGGTCATTGCTAGAAATGAATTCATTTAGATAGCAACACTAATGTAGAAGCATATTGTATATTGTTGAGATGAACAAGCTGAATTGAATGGGTCATGAGGGTATGTTTAATAACGTTTGATCTGATAAAAGGAGTCAAAATGAATGCACTTAATCCTTGCTGATTCAATATCAGACCACATGATTTGGAAACTTCAGTTTATGAACATTTTAATGGACATTGCTTCTTTGTAATCCATTTTCATGCGATTTTCTTTTATCTAATATAAATAATCCATGATAGTTTATTCAATACATGGTCTACCTATTTCCAAAATAAACATTTTGAAATTAGCCTGAGATATTTCTTGGCTTACAGATGCTATGTATTTTCTCTTCTAATAACTGACCATATATTACCATGTCCTCAAATTGCTATCATGGAGTACATTCCTAATATGGTATGCATATTGATTGAAATATTACTCAGAAGGGCTTAGTAACTGCATAACATAAGAAAAATAAATATATCACCTTGAATATTGTGTCATGTTGCTCTGCTTGGCTTTCTTTGCTTTCTGCTGTATTGTTGTGTGTACATATTGGTTCACTTTTGGTATAGTATTTTTACACGATTGCTTTGCCAATAGCGGTGTAACATGCATACTAACCTAGGGGAATATACTGTAGAGCTGTAAGGCAGTAAATGGAGAAAGACCTGTGCAGTAACGATTGCCAATACAGCAGCCGGGAATCAACCATCGACTTATTGGGTACTTTGATCCGCACATCAACCCACAGGAGCTGGAGACCTCCATGATATATGATTATGCAAAGCTCACAGTGTTTTCTCCTCTGACTGGTGCCGGTTTCAAATACGGACACACAGGCTGCGCTTATACAGGCAGCCCAATTCTGAAATATTTTTAATTTCTAACAATCAAATCCGATCTTTTCACATCAGATCTTTTCAGAGCTGATCTGATTGGTCAAATGACCAATTAGTGAAGACAAAAAAAGCTGAATTGGGCTGCCTTTGTAAACGCAGCCACATGTACACACGTACACACAAAAGCACATGAGCATGTTCATGCTTGCTCTCACATATGCTCACACACACAGCAGAAAACACCACAATAGCCGCATTAATGTTTCATAACATCATGCTCAATACAAAACGCAATAAGTGTTTCTTGTAAGACGACTCCCAGGCACTCATAGCACTTCAGTGTGGAGCGAGGTCTCCTCCTCAGAGGTCTGTCCGGCAGGTTTGTCTGACTCACTTTGTCTCCATTGGATGACATCTGATGCTGCTGAAGCCCAGGTCTGGTAAGGCAAGCTAACAGGCAAGCTGGCTAACAGGCTAGCTGGGTGGTGGGTGGGATAACAAATCAAATGTTATTGGTTGGGCACACATATTTTGCTGATGTTATGCTTATGTTCCTAGCACCAACAGTGTTAGTAATACCTAACAAAACAAAACAATACATGTAAATCCCCCCCAAATAAAAATAAAGGAATTAAGAAATATAGAAATATTAGAATGAGTCCGGTTATACAGTATAGGATGAGCCTTGACTATAATACAGTATATACATATGAAGTGGGTAAAGCAGTATGCAAACATTATTAAAGACAGGCTAGCTTTCAAGATCAGCTTGCTAACAGGCTAGCTAACAGGTTAGCTTGTGGAGTGGGTGGGATAATAAGCTAGCTGTATAACATGCTAGCAGGCTAACAGGCTAGCTGCATAGTGGGCTGGCTAGCAGGGCAGTTATAGGATTTCCTGGAGAGGAACAAGGGACAAAAGATCAAACACAGAGCAAGAGAGAGAAGGTTCTGATATACGTAGATACTCAGGGGGGAGGGGGGATAAATGTTAGAGCCACCGTGATCCCCCTAACCAGATTCCCCAGGAACAGCACAAATCCTTCTGTCCAATATCATGATACATAAACAGTAGTAATCCCCATGTCCTAAACTGCTCATCTGGCCAGACTAGCCTCATCCTTCATCCAGGCCTCCCTTCCTCCCTCCCAGTGAGGTCAGGTCAGGCATTCAGGTGGATTTTAGCCACTGCTTCAAATATATCCCCCCTCCCTACGATTTCCAAAATGGCTCCTGCTAGTTCCTCCCGTGATTTTAATTCCCTTGGATTTGTATGAACATGATCCGCGCCACTGATGAGAGGCAGCAAAATAAATCTGGATTGAATGGTCACGAACGGAGCATATGACGATGACAGATGGATGACTGGTGAAAGGATAATTGGTAATCAGAAACACCCAGCGATCTATTGATTGGAAGATGGACAGTGGCATTAAATGTGATATTAGGACATACAATAAATCGCCATTATTCAAATGAAAGCATGGGAAAATACGATGATTTATTACAATGTAAATTCAACCGTAGGCAGACAAGTTTAGCCTATCCAAAGTCTTTTTTCAATGTCCCAAACTGTTTTAAGCCATTTTTCATGTAATTTAGAAAACAATATTAATCATGATTATTTGACATAGTCCGCCATAATATTGACATATTCCTTAACTAATGCTTCCTGCAGTAAATGGTTGTCAGAGCGGAACATCATGGCCTGTAACTGATGACTAATATGCTAACTACAGGACATGCTGCTCAATCACATCTCTCCTGTTTGTTTTGATTCAAAGGTTTAGCTGTATTTAGAACTGTAAATTATTGTATATTATATTGGATCGAATGGTTTTGATTGATAATCAGATACAGTATGACAAGTGGCATGACTGAAAATGACTGCAATGCAAAACAGAACCAAATATTTTGTGTTCCTGTCAAAATTACAATCATCGAAACAAACAATTGCGGACCTGGGCTTTTAAAAAATGTCAAGCCTAAAGTCTCTTGTTTCAGACAAGCCTTAAAAATATGTCAGGATTTTTTTGTTGTCACCCAGCAAATCAGCTCGGGTGCAACAAAACACACAGAGCACTCTTGACTCTGAATGAGGAATTACAGGCATCCGCTGTATGTTTGGGAAAAGAAGAGAGAGGACATTGACATGTAAATGATTGTCTTGAACTTTATCGACCTGGAAACCTTTAAGTTAATTTGCAGTTGGGAGTGGCTAATGGAAGTGAGGCCTCCAGTAACTCTTAAGGAGTCAATCTACCTGGTTTAGAGGAAGTGAGCTCATAGATCTCTTGATTGACACCACAGTTACACTGTGACATAACAAACAGGGGTGAGTCAGAGAGAGAGAGCGAGAAAGAGAGAGAGAGAGAGAGAGAGAGAGAGACCTTCACTCCTCCCAGAGCAAGAAAGAAAGAGTAATCCCGGAACACACTGTGGAGCACAACAAAGACCTGCAAAGGCTCCACACTGCATCCTGGAGCTCAGCTTAAGAGGGGCCTTCTCGGGCCAGTTACAAACCCATGGTAGCTGCAATTGCTCCTTGTGACCTGCAGTGAGAAGTCAAGTATTGTTTTTGAATTCATGAGCGCGGATCATAAATATTGCACACAGAGGGCTCGTTCCCCCTCATGAAAAATGCAGTGAATGCGTGGTTGCATGGTTTGCCTACACCCCCTGGCTGTAACAGGGCTCTGATGGTGGACTTCAGGGACGTATCCATGTTAGTGTAGTATCATGCTACCATTAGAATCAAAACAAGACAAGGTTTTTGCAAGTTAGACAACAGGGGCCTGGAAACCGAGTTAACCAGTTCAATTAGAGCATGTTACAGTGGGCCTTTGAGCGTGACTTACTAGTTCTAAATAACTAGCTAGGCAAATAATATGGGATCAGACAGTGCATAACACTTTTAAGAAATGGCAAAAAGGCAAAACACTGTCAAATTTAAAATGTCCCAAGTGTTACATTTTCCAATCATGATGTGACCAGCACTGCTTCAGTAGTAGGCAGCATTGTTTACTACCACAACATAACGTTACTACTGTAACAAGTAGTGTTACTACAATGTCCCTACTGTACTGCAGCATACATTTCAATAGCTGCAAAATGAAATGTATCCCCAAGTCTAGATAGGGGTCTGGGCATTCTCTCCTTCTAGACAGTACGGCACTGCATGGCCATTTTCTCTCTAAGTGTCTGTGTGGTCACGCCACCAGAGGAGATAAAAAATAAAGCGTCATGCCATAAATGGGTTATGGTGGCCGGTGATGGATTAAAGCGCGGGGAGGAAGCGTCTCTCCCAACATTAGGGTGTCTGAGATGTCACAGGCAGAGTTCTCTCATTAATCGCCCTGCCTTTACATTACTGCGTTAGCTTTATTAGTAGCTTGAAGTCTACAAGCACTCCGCTGAGGCAGGAGGCAGGACAGATCTCTCTCTATCTCCAGGCGCAAGGATCTATGCCTGTGGTGACCTGCTCACCTCCATCTGTAGGCCTTAGCATAATGCTGCTTTGGTAGAGGAACATGGAAAAAGGACCCAAAAGTATAATTGCTTTTCTTATTGCATCTCCCTGTGATCATGAATAAACAACACATGACGCATTTCAAATACAGTAGGTTATATTTTCCTTATCCTTAGAAACATGATACAAACAATCAGATTCACAAACAGACCACTAATAACGACACATTATTGGCCATTCGCTTGGTTTTGAGTGTTCTTCAAACACACGTGAATCCAGAAACCCTTTTGCTTTTCCAATGCTTTTACAGTGCACACAGCAGCATTAATATATCTCCACATTTCCTTTCCCACTCAGCCCCAATCAGTCATTCCCTTCTCAATAACATAATAGTTCTGTGTGAAAATAGATTTTTAGGAACATGCCCCTCCTACTTCAATCTCCTTTCTTCCCCTCTCCAGATTAACTCCGCCCATCTCTGTGATTTACCCCATAGTTGTTATTAATAAGCAGAAATTGATTTAGCTGTGTTGTAAAACATCCCATGTGTGCATGGTTGTTGTTTGGCTGTGCATCAGGACTAGCAGGGGAGGGAGGGAGGGAGGGAGGGAGGGAGGGAGGGAGGGAGGGAGGGAGGGAGGTGTATTTGCCTGAGTGACAAGGCCTGGGGGTGAGGGGGGGTGAGGAGCTAGGGCCGGGGGAGGCGATGGCGTGCAGGAGGCATGTGGGAGTTGAGATGAAGATGTATAGCCTCTACATTAGAGTGATCCTGAGCGGCCCTCTCCCTTCCCAGAGCCCAGAGCCCCATCACTCTTCCCTTTCTTCCCTCTCCAGAGGCCAAAGTGAGCAGCTTAATCACCGCAGAGCTGTCCCTGATTGGCTTAAGTGTCTCTGGGCCTGTACTGCACCTCGCTCGGCCAGGCAGGCCAGCAGTGTCAAGCCCTGACCAGCCCTGCACATCATGGCTGACCATCAATCAGCCCCACAGGAGACGCCCACCTGCCCAGGTGAGTACCCTCTAAAGTAGTCCCTAACCTCTGGGGAGCATGGATAACTTTCTCAGGCCAGTGCAGGATGAGGAGCGGGTTGTAGCCCTTCTTCTGGTCAATCATAATCTTAAGGAGAAGCTGCACACAATTTCCCATGAGCGGTACCCGATCTGTGCAAATCGACACTGCTCCCACTTCGTTTGTTCTACACACACACAGGTAGCTGTTTGTCTGGCCAGTGGCTCGCCACGTCCGTTCACATGGAGGAGGAGGCGGGGGACCAGCGGCGGCTCCAGGCCCAGGTATTGGTTTTCCCCTGAGGGAGAGTTCTAATTAGGTAATTGACTGATGCACAAAGCAGGTGCATGTATCCGTTACAGGAGGCTCGACCTGTTCATTATTAAACAGTGACCCTCTCCGCCACTCGTGCCAAAGCCCGAGGAGAAGGGGAGAATGTCCTTGGATCAGACGCACTCGTAATTACACTTGCCGGTCACCGGAGTCATTTCTGTTGGCTTCACATGGAGGAAAGAGATCGACGGCCACTCAGGTTTCTTCTGCTGATGGAGACTACATACATCACTGTCCAGTGGTACAAAAGACATGGGATTGCCTGAGAAAACAAACAATAGACAAAACATTTGTATTGGAGAACGGGGAACAAAGTAACACAGGGTCAGTTGTTACAGCTTAATAACTCAAATTTGAAATCACTTAGAAAGCTGTTATTCAATGTGCTAATGCTTGGTTAGTGTCTCTACATGCCTTAATAGCTTGTGTTTAAATCCATTAATTCTGGATTTGAAGGATTCAAGTAAATATACAGTGAAGTCAGTAGGTATTTGGACAGTGACCCATTTGTTGGTTGTTTTGGCTCTGTACTCCATTCAAAATGGTACAATGACTATGGGGTTAAATTGGAGACTGACAGCTTTAATTTGAGGGTATTTTCATCTAAATCGGGTGAACCGTTTTTGTACTTAGACCTCCCAATTTAACGAACCAAAAGTATTTGGACAAATTCACATATGGGTATAGATAACCCCTAGAGTCGATGTCTCCACCGCAGAAATTGAATTAGCATAAAAAAACATCCCCATAAAAATCTGTCTGTTCATTTTTCTTTGCATAGGCTGTGTCTCAATCCATCGCATCCACTGATGTCGGCCTTCTGAATTTGCGGTGAAAGGTGTCAGAGCTACAGCAGTGTTTCTCAGACCATGAGAAAATTGATCTTCTCACGAAAACGTCTGTAGCGTCCGAATGTTATTATGACCACTCAATGAAAAGATGAGACTTTCACAAACTTGATGGTGCTCTTCCTGTCCAGGTTGGCGCCCCACCTCGGGTTTGTGACGTGGGGGAGATCTTCATGGGCTATACTCGGCCTTGTCTCAGGGTAGTAAGTTGGTGGTTTGAAGATATTCCTCTAGTGGTGTGGGGGCTGTGCTTTGGTAAAGTGGGTGGGGTTATATCCTGCCTGGTTGGCTCTGTCCGGGGGTATCGTCAGACGGGGCCACAGTGTCTCCCGGACCCTCCTGTCTCAGCCTCCAGTAATTATGCTGCAATAGTTTATGTGTCGGGGGGCTAGGGTCAGTGTGTTATATCTGGAGTATTTCTCCTGTCTTATCCGGTGTCCTTTGTGAATTTAAGTATTCTCTCTCTCTCTCTCTCTCTCTCTCTCTCTCTCTCTGAGAACCTGAGCCCTAGGACCATGCCTCAGGACTACCTGGCCTGATGACTCCTTGCTGTCCCCAGCCCATCTGGTCGTGCTGCTGCTCCAGTTTCAACTATTCTGCCTGCCGCTAGGGAACCCTTACCTGTTCACCGGACATGATACCTTGTCCCGGACCTGCTGTTTTCGACTATCTCTCTCTACCGCACCTGCTGTCTCTAACTCTGAATGATCGCCTATTAAAAGCCAACTGACATTTACTCCTGAGGTGCTGACCTGTTGCACCCTCTAAAACCACTGTGATTATTATTATTTGACCCTGCTGGTCATCTATGAACATTTGAACATCTTGGCCATGCACTGCTATAATCTCCACCTGGCACAGACAGAAGAGGACTGGCTCTAACCAGAATAGAAAGAGTGGGATGCCCCGGTGCACAACTGAGCAAGAGGACAAGTACATTAGAGTGTCTAGTTTGAGAAACAGACGTATCACAAGTCCTCAACTGGCAGCTTCATTAAATAGTACCCGCAAAACACCAGTCTCAACGTCAACAGTTAAGAGGTGACTCCGGGATGCTGGCCTTCTAGGCAGAGTGGCAAAGAAAAAGCCATATCTCAGACTGGCCAATAAAAATAATATATTGAGATGGGCAAAAGAACACAGACACTGGACAGAGGAACTCTGCCTAGAAGGCCAGTATCCCGGAGTCGCCTCTTCACTGTTGACGTTGATACTGTTCTGTGAAGGGAATAGTACACAGCGTTGTACGAGATCTTCAGTTTCTTGGCAATTTCTCGTATGGAATAGCCTTCATTTCTCAAAACAAGAATAGACTGGCGAGTTTCAGAAGAAAGGTCTTTGTTTCTGGCCATTTTGAGCCTGTAATTGAACCCACAAATGCTGATGCTCCAGATTCTCAACTAGTCTAAAGAAGGCCAGTTTTATTGCTTCTTTAATCAGAACAATGGTTTCAGCTGTGCTAACATAATTCCAAAAAGGGTTTTCTAATGATCAATTAGCCTTTTAAAATCATAAACTTGGATTAGCTAACACAACGTGCCATTGGAACAAAGGAGTGATGGTTGCTAATAATGGGCCTCTGTATGCCTATGTAGATATTCCATAAAAAATCTGCCATTTCCAGCTACAATAGTCATTTCCAACATTAGCAATGTCTACACTGTATTTCTGAAATAACATCAATTTGATGTTATTTGAATGGCCAAAAAATTGGTTCTTTCAAAAACAAAGAAATTTCTTAGTGAACCCAAACTTTATAACGGTAGTGTATATTTTCCAAGTCCTTGTTCAGCCATGACTTCTTGAAACATAGGATATTACAGTTCTTCAGATAACTTTGACAGAATAGTCTCGAACGGAGCTCATCCAGTTTATTCTTCACTGATTGCACGTTCGCCAGTAGAACGGAGGGTAGAGGTGGTTTGTCCTACCGCCGACGTAGCCTTGTCAGGTATCCCGTACGCCGGCCTCTATAACGTTGCCTCGTCCTTTTTGGAGTGTTGGGGATTTGGGCCTGGACCAGAACGAGCAGTATGTCCTTCGCCTCCGACTCATTGAAGTAGAAATTTTCATCCAAATCAACGTTAGCGACTGCAATTCTGATGTCCAGGAGATCTATTTGCTGGAGACATTCTGTACAAAAATAGATAAGATTAACGAAAAAAACAAACATAAAATAACAGAATTGATCAGGAGCCTGTAAAACAGCTGCTATTCTCCCCCAGCGCCATTTTACAGTTGCAGTGTGTAATGGTTGCTGAGATATGTATGCTGTTTGTATAAAACATATTATTAATCTAACTCAAATAATCTTTTCATAAAAAGCAAAAGCCTAAAAGTGTTAATTTGTTCCCCATTCTCCTCTAGATAACAAACGGTTTCAACTTCTATAGGTACAGTAAGTGGAAGTGCCCCAGGCAATTGAGTAACATAGGAAATTCATCATCCTATATTTGCCTTTACAAATGGGATTGATCAGTGCAACTGGCAATAGCATCTTACTATATTCACAGAGCTGCCTCATAATCCACAGCCTTCAGCATCCTTTCCTTTCCACAGATACACCACACTATTCCGGGTTATGTTCATTTTTAAGTGAGGAAGACATGTTCCCAAGTGAAAGCCAGCGGTGAGTCGATCTTGTCTATTTGAAGCAGCTCATCGTTGAGAGAGTGATATGGAGTGTTGGGTTGCTGCCGGGCTCTCACTGCAGTTTATTCACAGAAGGAGGCAAAGCGTTCGGGATATGGATTGATAGAAGAGAAGGGAATTGATTGGCTGCCTTTGTGCGGGCTCCAACGGCTCAGGAAGCTGGAGACGGCCGGGCCATTTTAATTCAGCCGGACCACACATTTCATTTCTCCATGTGGGAAGGAGCTACTGAGAAGTGATGCAACAGCTTTTGTGTAAATAAAGTTGCGGCTCTTTGGCCAGTGAAATATGGTTTACTTTCAATTCCCTAAGACTGCCTCCTGAGACCACTATGCAGCATTGACAAACCGACTCAATGTCAAAGAATGACACCATTAACATCAAAACAGCCAAGAAGCAGATCAAGCATGTCAGTGGACGTATTGATGGCCCTATGTCATAATGCACAACCAAACCTATTGATGGCCCTATGTCATAATGCTCAACCAAACCTATTGAGTTACACAAATAAAGACTTCTTGACGGTACACTACATACAGTATATCTATCATGTATCATTGGTCAGATCGTGGTCCTTGTCGTGTGGATGGGCTGAGGATAGGTGGTGACCCCGAGGGGGTCATCCCATGAAGAGGGAATCTGGACACCCACTGGGTCTAATCTGACACATCCCAGGAGGGAGGGACACTACAGAGTGACCTGAACCCTGGAGAGCAGGGATTACAATGTCTCAGTGTCTTCTCTCTCTCCTTTCCTCTCCCCTGCCGGCAACCTCAGCAATCCAATTTATGGATTAGAATGGAGACAGTAACGCTAGGATTACATAAGGAGATGATATTGGGTGTTTATCCCCAAACAATCGCTAATCTAATTGAAACTAATCTAATCTCATCTATTCTAATCACTCTTAAGAGAATCATTACTCCAGCCGGACAATGTTGTATTCACAGATGGAGGAAAAGGTCCACCATCAAATCAAATCCAAATCAAATGAAATGTATTGGTGACATACACGTGTTTAGCAGAATATATTGTGGGTGTAGCAAAATGCTTGTGTTTCTAGCTCCAACAGTGCAGTAACATCCAACAACTAATATCTAACAGTTTCAGAACATATACCCCAAATAAACATAAATCTAAGTAAGGAATGGATTAAGACTATACAGTGATCCCTCGCCACTTCGCGGTTCACTTATCGCGGATTCGCTATTTCGCGGATTTTCATAATGCATTTTTTTTTTTTTTTGGTGCATTGTGCTCTGCATTCTGATTCGCTAAAAACTCACTCCCGCTTCTTGTATCAAAACATGCTACGAATTGTGCTATCATTTTGTCGATGCAGAGCTGGCAGAAATGACAAAGCCACAAAGCGACGATGAAAGAGAAGAGGGAGAAGAGGACACGAGAGATGAGGAGGAAGGACTAACGCTTGGTTGCTTAGCAACCATGGTGCGAATGGCCACTGAACTTAAGCGAGTAGCTGAGGAATGGGACCCTTTGATGAGCCGTTCATTACAGTTCTCCAACGTAATCGATGGTGGCATGTCGGTGTACAAGGATCTTTTTGCAAAGAAGAAAAAAGAGCGACAACAGCTGCCTATCACTATGTTCTTCTCCCGAACAAACACACCTGCACCGCGGGCTTCAGAAGAAGAGAACACTGCAGAGCGCAGTCAGGATGCAGCGGCCCAGTCTGAAGAGCAGTGAAACGGCCTACACGTGAGTCACTGTATTTGTATACATGTAATAGTTGCTAATTGTAAAAAAAAAAAAAAAATTCTATTTCGCGGATTTCACTTATCGCGGGTCATTTTCGGAACGTAACCCCCGCGATAAACGAGGGATTACTGTATATACATATATGTCAGAGCGGCATTGGACTAAGATACAGTGGCATAGTATAGAGTACAGTATATACATATGAGATGGGTGACGCAATATTTACACACAATTAAAATGACTAAGATACCGGAGAATAGTAAAGAGTATTATATATATGAGATGAGTAAAGAAAGATACAGAGACATTAAAACTTCTTACGGCTGAGATCCCGTTAACGGGATCGATATGACAACAGCCAGTGAAAGTGCAGGGCGCCATATTCAAAACAACAGTAATCACATAATTAAATTCCTCAGACATACAAGTATTTTACACCATTTTAAAGATACACTTCTTGTTAATCCCATCACAGTGTCCGATTTCAAATAGGCTTTTCGGCGAAAGCACCACAAACAATTATGTTAGGTCAGAGCCAAGTCACAGAGAAACACAGCCATTTTTTTCCAGCCAAAGAGAGGAGTCACAAAAATCAGAAATAGAGACAGAATTAATCACTAACCTTGGATGATCTTCATCAGATGACACTCATAGGACTTCATGTTACACAATACATGTATGTTTTGTTCGATAAAGTTCATATTTATATCCAAAAATCTTAGTTTACAATGGTGCGTTATGTTCAGTAATGTTTTGCTTCCAAAACATCCGGTGATTTTGCAGAGAGCCACATCAATTTACAGAAATACTCATAATAAACATTGATAAAAGATACAAGTATTAAACATGGAACTTTAGATAAACTTCTCCTTAATGCAAACACTGTGTCAGATTTCAAAAAAACTTTATGGAAAAAGCACACCATAATCTGAGTACAGCGCTCAGAGCCCAAATAAGCCATAAAGATATCCGCCATTTTTTGGAGTCAACAGAAGTCAGAAATAGCATTATAAATATTCACTTACCTTTGATGATCTTCATCAGAATGCACTCCCAGGAATCCCAGTTCCACAATAAATGTTTGTTTTGTTCGATATAGTCCATCATTTATGTCCAAATACCTTCATTTTGTTAGCGCGTTCAGTCCAGTAATCCACATTCATGACGCGCAGGTCAGATGAAAAGTCAAACAATTCCATAACAGTTCGTAGAAACATGTCAAACGATGTATAGAATCAATCTTTAGGATGATTTTAACATAAATCTTCAATAATGTTTAAACCAGAGAGATTCCTTTGTCTTCAGAAATGCGATGGAAAGCAGGTCGCTCTCACGTGAGCGCGCATGTTCAGCTCGTGCCAGACACCTGACTCAAAGAGCTCTCCTTCCCTCATTCTTCACAGTAGAAGCATCAAACAAGGTTCTAAAGACTGTTGACATCTAGTGGAAGCCTTAGGAAGTGCAAAATGACCAATATCCCACTGTATATTGGATAGGCAAACCTACAAACCTCAGATTTCCCACTTCCTGGTTGGATTTTTTTCTCAGGTTTTTGCCTGTCATATGAGTTCTGTTTTACTCACAGACATCATTCAAACCGTTTTAGAAACTTCAGAGTGTGTTCTATCCAAATCTACTAATAACATGCATATCTTAGCTTCTGGGCCTGAGTAGCAGACAGTTTACTCTGGGCACCTTTTCATTCAAGCTACTCAATACTGCCACCCAGCCATAAGAAGTTAATGAAGTGGCTAGTGTTTAATTTCCTTAAAGTGGCCAGTGATTCCTAATATATGTCTATAGGCAACAGCCTCTGATGTGCTGGAGATGGATGTTCAACAGTCAGTGGTGTAGTATAGAGTGCAATACAGTATATACATATGAAATGGGTGATACTATATGTAAACACAATTTAAAATTGACTAAGATACAGTAGAATATTGTGGAGTGCAGTTCATACATATGAGATGAGTAATGCTAGATACGAAAACATTTTTAAAGTGGCTAGTGATCCATTTCTAAAAGTAGCCGGTGATTCCTAATATCTATGTCTATAGTCAGCCGCCTCTGATGTGCTACCGATGGCCTTTTAGCAGTCTGATGGCCTTGAGATAGAAGCTGTCTTTCAGTCTCTCGGTCCCAGCTTTGATGCACCTGTACTGACCTCGCCTTCTGGATGATAGTGGGGTGAACAGGCAGTGGCTCGTGGTGGTTGATGTCCTTGATGATCTTTTTGGCCTTCCCATGGCATCGGGTGCTGTAGGTGTCCATGAGGGCGGGAAGTTTGCCCCCGGTAATGCTTTGGTCAGACCACACCACCCTCTGGAGAGCTTTGTGGTTGTGGGCGGTGCAGTTGCCGTACATGCACAACATACTGTAAATTAATCTAAACTCAGCAAAAAAAGAAACGTCCCTTTTTCAGGACCCTGTCTTTCAAAGATAATTCCTAAAAATCCAAATAACTTCACAGATCTTCATTGTAAAGGTTTTAAACACTGTTTCCCATGCTTGTTCAATGAACCATAAACAATTAATGAACATACACCTGTGGAACGGTCGTTAACACACTAACAGCTTACAGACGGTAGGCAATTAAGGTCACAGTTATGAAAACTTAGGACACTAAAGAGGCCTTTCTACTGACCCTGAAAAAACACCAGAAGAAAGATGCCCATGGTCCCTGCTCATCTTTGTGAACGTGCCTTAGGCATGCTGCAAGGAGGCATGAGGACTGCAGATGTGGCCAGGGTAATAAATTGCAATGTCCGTACTGTGAGACGCCTAAGACAGAGCTACAGGGAGACAGGACGGACAGCTGATCGTCCTCGCGTGGCAGACCATGTGTAATAACACCTGCACAGGATCGGTACATCCGAACATCACACCTGCGGGACAGGTACAGGATGGCAACAACAACTGCCCGAGTTACACCAGGAACGCACAATCCCTCATCAGTGCTCAGACTGTCCGCAATAGGCTGAGAGAGGCTGGACTGAGGGCCTGTAGGCCTGTTGTAAGGCAGGTCCTCACCAGACATCACCGGCAACAACATTGCCTATGGGCACAAACCCACCTTCTCTGGACCAGACAGGACTGTCAAAACGTGCTCTTCACTGACGAGTCGCGGTTTTGTCTCACCAGGGGTGATGGTCGGATTCGCGTTTATCATCGAAGGAATGAGCGCTACACCGAGGCCTGTACTCTGGAGCGGGATCGATTTGGAGGTGGAGGGTCTGTCATGGTCTGTGGCAGTGTGTCACAGCATCATCCGACTGAGCTTGTTGTCATTGCAGGCAATCTCAATGCTGTGCGTTACAGGGAAGACATCCTCCTCCCTCATGTGGTACCCTTCCTGCAGGCTCATCCTGACATGTCACTCCAGCATGACAATGCCACCAGCCACACTGCTCAATCTGTGCATGATTTCCTGCAAGACAGGAATGTCAGTGTTCTGCCATGGCCATCGAAGAGCCCAGATCTCAATCTCATTGAGCACATCTGGGACCTTTTGGATCTGAGGGTAAGGGCTAGGGCCATTCCCCCCAGAAATGTCCGGGAACTTTCGACGGTGCCTTGGTGGAAGAGTGGGGTAACATCTCACAGCAAGAACTGGCAAATCTGGTGCAGTCCATGAGGAGGAGATGCACTGCAGTATTTAATGCCGCTGGTGGCCACACCAGATACTGACTGTTACTTTTGGTTTTTATCCCCCCCTTTGTTCAGAGACACATTATTCCATTTCTGTTAGTCACATGTCTGTGGAACTTGTTCAGTTTATGTCTCAGTTGTTGAATCTTGTTATGTTCATACAAATATTTACACATGTTACGTTTGCTGAAAACAAATGCAGTTGACAGTGAGAGGCCGTTTCTTTTTTTGTTGAGTTTAGTATGCTATTCAGACACTTCTAAAACATTTTTATACCAGCGAAACATGAGCCCTAATTAAGAATACATTTTATTCAATTTATTCTTACCTACAGTAACATGCATATTCTACACTGGCACCAAGACAACTTCTGTGCTCTAGAACTGTCACGAATCCCGCTTCCTGAGTCTGTTTTTGCCTGTGTTCTGTCATGGAGTGTTTTTTCCGGTGTCCTGGAACGCACCCTGTCTGGTTGCCGGGCGACGTAGCTAGTTGGAGGATCTCTGAGTACCCGCACCTGTATCCCATCAGCTATCTGCACACCTGGTTCTGATCATCACCCCTCCACTTCATAAGCGCTGACCTGACATCCATTCCCTGCCGGATCGTTAGCCATGAACAGTATGTTGTGCCAGCGTATCAGCCTCCAGTTTGATAGAGTTTGTTTTGTTGTTTTGTACGTCTTGCTTGCCTTGAACTCACCTCCGTTTTTTCTGTCTACAGTCATTCACCCGGAACACTCATCCCATCCCTACCTGGTCGTTGGTGACTTCAGTTACTTCCTTGGATCTGCCAATTCAACCCCATCAACTCACCTCTGCTGCCCGCTCCGCCACTTGGATTTTTCTATCACTACATTTAAACTTGTAAATAAATACTCACCTTCGTCTTACTCTCCTTGTCCTGGTCTGCTTCTGGGTTCTACTTTAGAAAACCGTGACAAGAACACAGTAGATATACAGTCCTGAGATTGGAATCAGCAGTATTCTGCTTACTCCAACATATAGACCATTCTGTAACTTTGTTAAAAACATTAAAAATAATGTCCTGCAGCAACGATCAGACAAATATCATTTTCAGAGCAAAGAAACAAACTCATTGTTTCTGCTTACATAAGTCTACCAGTTGCAGGGCAGATATGGAACCGTGTGTTAGGCGACAACCCTCATAAACCCTTTAACCTTTGAGTTGTGTGCCCCCAGTTTTGCCTATGAGATCCTATCAGGCCATATTAGTAGATACAGATAGATATTCATCATACAGACATGACCAGCTGATCATGATGTACGCAAAAGCTTGAACAATCAACCAAATAATCTAATAAACAGAGATGTGAGCTGTAGCTTTGATTGGATTGGCTAGGATTAGGATTTACTAACGGTAAACAAGACCTTTGATTGTATAGCAGTGATAAGAGGCTTCTTGAGTAGCAAGGTACACCTCTAATCCATTAAACCATGTCTGGGAGGTTTTTAAACAATAGATTGGATATCCTCTCAGTTATTTGGGCAAACTAAAGTTACTGGAATGTTTTTTTTATTATCTTTTGCCTTGTCTTGAACAATTTGGAACATCCACAAGAGCAACACAAATGGTAGGTTGTGTTTGTCTTACTGGTGTTCATTTCCTCTCCTCCATCCTACCACCCACCATACCACAAGCAGTGGTGAAGGAGCCGTAATCTGTGTGTTTGGATAACTGAGTCAACCAAGCCAAGAAAAACACAAAATACCCACAATGCACTTATCTGTAAATGCCTATGGCTTTTTGGCATTCCACAGCACTGTAACCCCCACAATCCTTTTCTCTAGGCTGTAGCCCCATAGTAATAACTCTAGAGGTTTATGTTCAACATCATGGATGTCAATGACTGGGGTTTTCATGTCTGCTCTCCTTTCTGTTCTCCTGAGACCCCAGCAGCCACTAGTTCCTTGTTTCTCAGTCTGTTGGAGACCACCACTTTTAAAAGATGACACTACTTCATGCTTAACTAATACCTTTCATCCCAAACACTATATAAAATAACTCCTTAAAACACCAAACGACTCAGCTCTCTCCTTTCTGAATGTGACCTCTGAACCCTACGAAGCTTGAAGCCCCCTTAAACCCACCTTCTCCAAATAAAAAAACACCAGGCCCTATCACCCAAAGAGGGGACTTCAGACAGTTTTTTTTCTTACTGCTTCAAATGCTTTTCCACACCCACAAATAGGACTGTAAAAGGGAAAAAGTGCAAATAAAATTATTTTTTATGAGATGGAAGATGGAGGGAAGGGCCTCCTCCCTGTGAGCCTTGTCACATTGAACTTGACCCTGGCATACTCCCTCCCTCCTGAGCACTGCTGGGTCTTCCAAGAGGAGAGGACATGTCCACCAACTTAATACTGCAGGAGTTGGACAGACTGTCAGGCTGACTCACCAGTCAAGGTGGGGGAGTTGAGCCAAAATGATTAGTTGAGCCACCCCTTGTTTCTGGGAAACCATACACAAAATGAATCATGTGACCAAATATTTAGGACGAGGTCATCATTTCATCGAGTCTATGATGGAAGAAACCACATGGAAAAAGTGGTAAGCAAGTTAAGTCCGTAAAAATTATTTTCACAAAGTCAAATTAATTGATTGTGTTATAGGTTTAGTGATGCTTGTATTTTAATTAAAGTAGATTGTTTTGAGATTGTTTAATACATCAGTTGGGGTCCCTATAAGCTAATATAGTCAACAGTTTTGCCTTGGGGTAAGTTGAGCCAATGACCATGGGGTAATTAGAGTCAATGGCCATCATACCCCATACAAATTGAAGATTTACATTTGGTCAGTTTTATGCATAATGTGAGTAGTGTTTTTTGCAATATGAACTCATGTGCATTTGTATTTTTACAGAGCAGACATCATCAGGCCTGTTTATACAAACATGAAAGAAGCAGGGATCTAGGTTATTGAGAGAGCAGCCAAGGAAGTGAGAGAAGAGAATAAGTCCTTTCGAGCAGCAGCAAGGGATGAAAAATAGACTGAATAACAATGAATAGGTACAAAAAAGATAACTAACATATACCTGTGTGAAAGAAAGGCTATTATAGAGTAGCAGAGGCACACACGCTTTTATCTGATGACATGGAGTCTGAGCTTGCTAAACAAATTTTGGGGACCAAAATTTTGGGGACCAGTTTCATGGGCTTAGTTGTCGCAATTTCAGAGAACTTGCCTACAAATTGACGCAGACATCTGGTCATGAAATGGAAGGGTAAGTGATATTGAACAGAGAGATCTATATCTGAATGTAGACACACAGTTGAAGTCAGAAGTTTACATACACTTAGGTTGGAATCATTAAAACTCGTTTTTCAACCACTCCACAAATATCTTGTTAACAAACTATAGTTTTGACAAGTCGGCTAGGACATCTACTGTGTGCATGACACATGTAATTTTTCCAACAATTGTTTACAGACAGATTATTTCACTTATAATTCACTGTATTACAATTCCAGTGGGTCAGAAGTTTACATACACTAAGTTGACTGTGCCTTTAAACAGCTTGGAAAATTCCAGAAAATGATGTCATGGCTTTAGGAGCTTCTTACAGGCTAATTGACATAATTTGAGTCAATTGCAGGTGTACCTGTGGATGTATTTCAAAGCCTACATTCAAACTCAGTGCCTCTTTGCTTGACATCATGGGAAAATATAACAAAATCAGCCAAGACCACAGAAAAAATTGTAGACCTCCACAAGTCTGGTTCATCCTTGAGAGTAATTTCCAATCGCCTGAAGGTACCACGTTCATCTGTACAAACAATAGTATGCAAGTATAAACACCATGGAAATATACCGCTCAGGAAGGAGTTGCGTTCTGTCTCTTAGAGACGAACGTACTTTGGTGCGAAAAGTGCAAATCAATCCCAGAACAACAGCAAAGGATCTTGTGAAGATGCTGGAGGAAACAGGTACAAAAGTATCTAATTCCACAGTAAAACGAGTTCTATATCGACATAATCTGAAAGGCCGCTCAGCAAGGAAGAAGCCACTTCTCCAAAACCGCCATAAAAAAAAGGCAGACTACGGTTTGCAACTGCACAAGGGGACGAAGATCGTATTTTTCGGAGAAATGTCCTCTGGTCTGATGAAACAAAAATAGAACTGTTTGGCAATAATGACCATTGTTATGTTTGTAGGAAGATGCGGGATGCTTGCAAGCTGAAGAACACCATCCCAACCATGAAGCACGGGCGTGGCAGCATCATGTTTTGGGGGGGGCTTGCTGCAGGAAGGACTGGTGCACTTCACAAAATAGATGGCATCATGAGGACATCTCAAGACATCAGTCAGGAAGTTAAAGCTTGGTCGCAAATTCATCTTCCAAATGGACAATGACCGCAAGCATACTTCCAAAGTTGTGGCAAATTGGCTTAAGGACAACAAAGTCAAGGTATTGGAGTGGCCATCTCAAGTCCCTGACCTCAATCCTATAGAAAATTTGTGGGCAGAACTGAAAAAGTGTGTGCGTGCAAGTGTAACAGTATTGCTTCCGTCCCTCTTCTCGCCCCTACCTGGGCTTGAACCAGGGACCCTCTACACACATAGACAACTGACACCCACAAACGCATCGTTACCCATCGTGCCACAAAAGCCACGGCCCTTGCAGAGCAAGGGGAACAACTACTTCATGGCTCAGAGCGAGTGACGTCACCCGATTGAAACGCTATTAGCGCGCACCACCGCTAACTAGCTAGCCATTTCACATCGGTTACACAAGGAGGCCTACAAACCTGACTCAGTTACACCAGCTCTGTCAGGAGGAATAGGCCAAAATTCTCCCAACTTATTGTGGGAAGCTTGTGGAAGGCTACACGAAACGTTTGACCCAAGTTAAACAATTTAAAGGCAATGCTACCAAATAGTAACTGAGTGCGTGCAAACTTCTGACCCTCTGGGAATGTGATGAAAGAAATAAAAGCTGAAATAAATCATTCTCTCTACTATTATTCTGACATTTCACATTCTTAAATTAAAGTGGTGATTCTAACTGATCTAAAACAGGGAATTTTTACTTGGATTAAATGTCAGGAATTGTGAAAAACTGAGTTTAAATGTATTTGGCTAAGGTGTATGTCAATTTCTGATGTCAACTGTATATAGTGTAGCACACCGCCATCCCATGAATTAAACTTTGACATACCAGCACCATCACCCACTGTCACAGTACACCATCATCCACTTACTCCAAGGCGGCTCAATTTACCCTGTACCTATGCTCAACTTACCCCATACCCAGGGAGAATTGTGTCAAGAGACAACTTTTTTTTGGACAAGCTATGTTTTGGAAACTGTCATGTTTACATGAGTTCAGATTATTTCCTAGGATACATACCATTTGTTAGAAAGAAAATTATTATTTTATTTTTTAATTTGTGTTTCACTGGCATATCAACAACAATAAACCGCCATTCGTATTTTTGGACCCTATTTCCTGTTCATGTAACAGTTTTAAAGCATCCTACTGAGATTGAAAAAGGCCTTGCTAAAATTTAGGCTGTCCTAATATGGTATTGTGTCATCATGTGATAAGCATCCATTAAAATGAGTCAGTAGTGCTGAATGAAATTATATTCCATTCCTTTGACTGGATTTCTTCCTTTTTTCCCTTTAAAAAAAAAAATATAACTAACAACAACAGATTAAACAATTTTGGCCAAGGGGTTCGTGGAATTGTTTTATTATTATTTTTTATTTCACCTTTATTTAACCAGGTAGGCTAGTTGAAAACAAGTTCTCATTTGCAACTGCGACCTGGCCAAGATAAAGCAAAGCAGTGTGACACAGACAACAACACAGAGTTACACATGGAGTAAACAATAAACAAGCCAATAGCACAAACAAGTCAATGACACAGTAGAAAAAAGAAAGTCTATATACTGTACAGTGTGTGCAAAAGGCATGAGGAGGTCGGCAATAAATAGGCCATAGGAGCGAATAATTACAATTTAGCAGATTAACACTGGAGTGATAAATGAGCAGATGATGATGTTCAAGTAGAGATACTGGTGTGCAAAAGAGCAGAAAAGTAAATAAAATAAAAACAGTATGGGGATGAGGTAGGTAGATTGGGTGGGCTATTTACAGATGGACTATGTACAGCTGCAGTGATCGGTTAGCTGCTCAGATAGTTGATGTTTAAAGTTGGTGAGGGAAATATAAGTCTCCAACTTCAGCGATTTTTGCAATTCTTTCCAGTCACTGGCAGCAGAGAACTGGTAGGAAAGGCGGCCAAATGAGGTGTTGGCTTTGGGGATGATCAGTGAGATGTACCTGCTGGAACGTGTGCTACGGGTGGGTGTTGTTATTGTGACCAGTGAACTGAGATAAGGCGGAGCTTTACCTAGCATAGACTTATAGATGACCTGGAGCCAGTGGGTCTGGCGACGAATATATAGAGAGGGCCAGCCGACTAGAGCATACAGGTCGCAATGGTGGGGGGTATAAGGTGATTTGGTAACAAAACGGATGGCACTGTGATAGACTGCATCCAGTTTGCTGAGTAGAGTGTTGGAAGCTATTTTGTAAATGACATCGCCGAAGTCGAGGATCGGTAGGATAGTCAGTTTTACTAAGGTAAGTTTTGGCGTGAGTGAAGGAGGCTTTGTTGCGAAATAGAAAGCCGATTCTAGATTTGATTTTGGATTGGAGATGTTTAATATGAGTCTGGAAGGAGAGTTTACCGTCTAACCAGACACCTAGGTATTTATAGTTGTCCACATATTCTAGGTCGGAACCGTCCAGGGTGGTGATGCTAGTCGGGCGGGCGGGCAGGTGCAGGCAAGCGGTTAAAAAGCATGCATTTGGTTTTACTAGCATTTAAGAGCAGTTGGAGGCCACGGAAGGAGTGTTGTATGGCATTGAAGCTCGTTTGGAGGTTAGTTAGCACAGTGTCCAAGGAAGGGCCAGAAGTATACAGAATGGTGTCGTCTGCGTAGAGGTGGATCAGGGAATCGCCCGCAGCAAGAGCAACATCATTGATATATACAGAGAAAAGACTCGGCCCGAGAATTGAACCCTGTGGTACCCCCATAGAGGCTGCCAGAAGTCCGGACAACATGCCCTCCAATTTGACACACTGAACTCTGTCTGCAAAGTAGTTGGTGAACCAGGCGAGGCAGTCATTAGAAAAACCAAGGCTATTGAGTCTGCCGATAAGAATACGAGGATTGACAGAGTCGAAAGCCTTGGGCCCCGAATACATTTACAGGGTGTAATACAATACAATGTAATATTATTTATCTACAACCAAGGGGATATTGGTATCCACAGTAGTCCACCTATTACACATTTTTCAACTCCTTTCAACTCAATCATTCTTATATTCTCCCAGAATGTTGTTTTGAACATAAATGCACTGTATTTGAATCTTTAAAACGGCAAAGTTTTCTCTCTACTTAAGGCAAAATGTTTAGAATTGCAGGAAATGTTCTTGAAAACTGCAACATTTTCTTTCCGATGCCAAGAGGCAGGCCTAAATATTATTTCCCCGGGCCTGAGAATTGGTTCGCCCAGCCATGCACGTCATAGTAAAACTATTTGTGTTCAATTTTTTATCACACTCAAGTTGTTGTTCTGATTATGAGGGGGTCCCTGATGAATTTGCCTTCACAAAAGGGGTCCCAGGCATTGGGAACCCCTGCTCCAGAGTGTCCGGGTCACAGAGTCATCCCAGAGAGAGCGAAAGAGAGACAGAGACAGACACCTCATGCTCTGATTGAAACAATAAATCTGATTGATTTTCCCTCTCCGTTTTTACAAGGAGCCCACGATGTGTGGGAGCTTTCCCCGGCCTCTTTCATTCCTCTCCCCAGGTGCACTCATCTTGCATGTGAAACCCGATCACAGTTAAAAGTGCCAACCCCAGAGAGGAAAAATGCTTTTAGGAACTTTTAAAACTGTGTTTAACAGTGTATTTTTAGTGCCCACTAAAACCTTGGGTGCCGCGCCACAGGGAAAGAAGGAGAGACAGAGCAGTCCTTGGCAGGCCGGCAGAGAGAGAGAGGGCCTTTTCGCTCCCTGTCATGCAGTGCCATGCCTGCCTGGGCCTCTCACATTCCTGCCTGTGCCCTCCTCCTTTCTCTCAGACACACAGTTAGTGACAAGAACACTAGGACAGGATCAACGCTAAGAGGGAACCCTTTACATCAGATGAATCTATGGCCCCGAAATCATCTTTCTCAGTATCTCCGTTACAGGATGTGATTCTCAATCAGAATGGCAGCCACAGCCCTTTGGTTCTCAGCCGACAGTGGGAAAATCTCAATTGGTTTTGCTCGCCTCCTCTCCTCAGTCCTCTCCTCGCCACTTTGAAAAAGGTCTAAGGTAATCGAGGAGCGTAGGCGAGGAGAGAAAAACGTGAAACAAATGAAGTGTGACTCCTTCTCCAATCGCATATCTTCAGGCAAATAACGTTTAAGAGGTGGAATCCCAAAATAAATGTGTAAAGTGATTTTTTTAAATGTAGCTGGTTGTTCAATACATTTTATGGGTAAAAGGATAAGTAGAGTATAATTTTAAATGTGTGCATGCTTTTCTCCTTTGAGAAAACAACAGCTGATTCAAAGGGGGTGTGGTTGATTTGAAAACACTTCCATGCTAGCCGCTGAAAGGATACTCATGAACTATGTTCCCAACATACACATTTTTTTTACGTCACTGAGTACAAACTTGAACGTTGTGAAAATTCTGTGCAACATCCGACGCTCGTTTACTGTGAACACTGAGGCTGTACCCAATTTAAGTTAGTTTTAACAGTGGTCAAGTAGGCTTCTGTGGCTATTTGATCAAAATGTAGGCCTACCAGAGTGACCTACCATAAAAAACAATGGAGACAATGAATCCCAGAACATTTTAATATGGAAATAGCTGTTCTATCATTCATCCTACAGTAGCAGCCAATGTGTGGTGTACAATGTAGGCCTACATTCCATGACAATTTTGAAAAAAACATGCAGGGCTTGACATTCACCTGTTAATCCACTTGTCTTTCAGACAAGGAGGTGACTGCAAATGTTGTTGTGTTGTTTGATTTAAGAAACCACTTTACAAAATGAAATGCATTATTATTCCCAAACCATTACTAAAGATAATTAGGCACATTATGCTACCCTCTGCCTATTGGCTACTCAGCTTATTCAAGCCCGTCTCAAAATACAACACTGTCCTTTTAAGACAAAAAAAGCTCTTTACCTGACTCACTTTTCAAAGATGTCTTGTAGGGAACAATCACTCAACCATTGCTGTCTACAAATGATCTAGAACTGGGCTAATAACTCACTAACCAGCAAAGGATATGAACAAATGTGCACACATTGATACACGTAGTTCTCGCTTTGATCTCAAAACAAGTGATCTGCTCATGACCGCTCATAATGTGAAAACAGTCCAGTTCAAAGTGAATTGGCACAGATCATGTATAGCAATGGTCTATGTGCATATAGGCCTACTGCAGCTCTGATTGGTTATGGCACACTAGTCTGTGTACGGGCCTGAGTCCTGCCTGTCAATGCAATATAATCCTACTCCGATGCATTCTGCCCACTACAAAATCTCTTGCATAGTTAGTTTTGTTTCGGTATGTTGCATTGAATGAGGCTAATATTGCATTGATTCGATCACAATTACCACAGTAAAGGGAAACATTTATAGTGTTAAATAACAGGGAAAGCTCTGGAAAGTTGAGTGAAGTTCAAACTTGTGCTTCTCTGCCCGGGCTGATATTTATTCTGCTCGGCACATTATGTAAACCTGGGCTGTGATGTTTTGAGGATGTTAGCTGAGCGCATGACACTGAGGGTTGAATTGCACATTTATTGCCCTTCATACTGGAAGATTATACTGATTACTGTAACATTGTCAGACAGAGCAGTAATCAAAGTAGCCCATGGCACCTACAGATGAGAAAGTCAAAGTTAAGATATGCATATCTGTGGCATTACGCAGTACTAGTGCCATCATCACAGATACAGCCTGGATTTTGAGCAGTGATGATGACAGTGCATGGACGTTGTGCTGTGATTATAGTTTCTTTGTACTGTACCTGACCATCACCACTTACATCTGCATGGCAAAATGTGAGAGATGAAGTCCACAAAATAAAATAGCTCATAACGTCACAAACAAAGACTGTTAAGGAACATTCTTTCTTTCACATTTCTTGAAACAATGGATCTATGAGAATCTGGCTTCTCACACTGGAACTCAAATTGGGTGAACCAGTCCTGAAACAAGGCCCACCTCTTATCTCCCATCTCCCCCTATAGACCATCCTCTCTCCAAGCCAGAGTCTGATAGCAGATCCCTTGACCCCTTCATTCCTCTGCTTGTAAAAACAGCCACAGGGAGTCCCAGCAAGTGAAGAAATGGAAGCCATGTGACACAAGACAGCACCTATAAATATGCGCAAGATCACAAGGGCAGTTAATGCTGGGGAGGGCAGACTGCTTTTTTACCACTGCGTCTACAATGTCTTAAAAAGAGCTTGTCGTGTCACATGAAACCAATAAAACGCAAACACTTCCTCACCGGCAGAGAAAGGCCCCTAACCTGCCACAACTCATTGTCTACGGCCTGGGATTGCCTTTTTTTCTTTCTATGTCCTCCTCAGCTACTCCTCTCACGTGATTCTGGGCCTCAATATAGTAACGCCTCAGAAATTCAGGGCAATGGAAGAGGATTCTGTGGAAGCATACACGGAGCAAGAAGCTAGTGCTGATTCATAGTAAGCTGTGATGATTCAGGTCAAGAGGAGTGGCTATAGACTATACTGGACTGACTGGACAGGGCTTTGCAGTGCAGTGAAGCTGTAGGACAGTGTTATATAGAGGAGTTGAGAAGGAGGGTTCTACTTTGTCAAGCCCTTCAAGCAGAGCAGAGGTGGAACACAGGGTGGAAGTGGTGCTGTGTTCTGGGGCCAATCTTGACACAAAAGGGTCTAGTGTCCTGTTATGTGTGAATCAATCTGACTCAGCTAGAGGGCTCTTTACGTCGGGGCTTGGTTTGATTTTGTCAGTTCAATATCAGTGTCCAAAGTTTGAGCTCTCTGTAACTCACTGACAAGTTTAACTTCTAACAATTTGCAATTATAATTCTAAGTGGGTTGTATCAAATTGATACTTGCTGCTTTTATAGTTGATACTGTACGTATATGCACTGGTGTAAAGTACTGAAGTAAAAATATTTTTAAGTATTACTTTGTCACACCCTGATCTGTTTCACCTGTCTTTGTGCTTGTCTCCACCCCCCTCCAGGTGTCGCCGATCTTCACCATTATCCCCTGTGCAGTTATACCTGTGTTCTCTGTTTGTCTGTTGCCAGTTCGACTTGTCTCGTCCAGCCTTCCAGCGTGTTTTTCATACTCCTGTTTTCTTGAGCCCCTGTTTTCTAGTTATCCCGGTTTTGATCATTCTGCCTGCCCTGACCCTGAGCCTACCTGCCGTTCTGTACCTTACAGACTCTGCCCTGGTCTACCGACTTCTGCCTGCCCTTGACCTGTCCTTTACCCCCTGTTTTATAAATACACATACATTATTCGAACTGTCTGCATCTGGGTCTTATCCTGAGCCGTGATAGTATGAACTGGCCATGACGGACCCAGCAGACTCAGACCAGCTCCGCAATGCCGTCTCCTCCCAAGGAGCCACCATTGGGAGGCACGAGGAGTTGCTTTGTGGTCTTATGGAAAGTTTCCAGACCTTTGGCAGAACGCCATGAATGCGCCTACATTGCTGGAGCAATTCCGCGGGCTGTCTGTTAGGCAGCCTACCACGACGGTAACCTCCCAGCCCCTCAGTAACCCGGCTGTCAGCAGCGCGTCTCTGCCGGCCACCCCGGCTTCCCAAGAACCAAGTTTACCTTCCCCGGAACGCTCCGCTGGAGAGTCAGGAACCTGTCGAGCGTTTCTCTCTCAGTGTTCCCCCATCTTCTAGCTGCTGCCCCCTCCTTCCCCTCGGACCACTTGAAGAAGGCGTACCTCATTGCGCTGATATCCGGGCGGGCTCTCGCCTGGGTTACAGCAGTGTGGGAACAACAGTGTGCTTCAGTCTGGAGGAGTTTGTGAATGAGGTGAAGAAGGTTTTCGATTTTCCGTTGTCCGGGACAGAGGCAAGACTTCCGCAGTGTGGCAGACTGTTTCCGCCCATTGGCTGCCGAGAGTGCCTGGAACCCGGAATCCCTGTTCGGCACGTTCCTGCATGGATTATCGGAGGAAGTTAAGGACGAGCTCGCTGCCCAGGAACTGCCGACGGATCTCGACTCGCTCATTGCCTAGACCATCTGGGAGGTTTTCAGTAAGGCACGATGAGAGTTTTATAGACACTGCCCTGGTGTCAAAGCTGGGCATCCCCACTCAGCACCTCTCTATTCCCATGGACGTTAGAGTGCTGGACAGGCACTCTATAGGCAGGGTCACCCACAATACCACTCCCCGTCAACCTGCGAGTCTCAGAGAACCACAGAGAGGCTACACAATTCATGCTTATTATGTCTCCTCAGGTTTGTGTGGTATTTGTATTCTCTTGGCTCCAGTGACACAATCCACTAATCGACTGGTGTGCTGGTGCTATCATGGGCTGGGGCCCATTCTGCCATGCCCATTTCCTGAAGTCGGCGCAGCCTGCCCCGGGACGTCTTCCTGTGGGCCCGGAAGTAGCCTCGTACCTTCCGCGGAGTACCAGGACCTCCGGGAGGTTTTCAGTAAGACCCGGGTCACTTTGCCTCCTCTGCATCAACACTATGACTGTGGGAATGATCTTCTCCTGGGAACCACACCACCCCGGGGACGACTGTATTCACTGTCGGGTCTGGAGACCAAGGCTATGGAGACCTACATCGAGGACATCATGGTTAAGAACCGCTACCCACTACCACTCATTGCCTCAGCCTTCGAGTCGTTCCAGGGGGCCACCATTTTTTCCAAGTTGGAACTGCAGAACGCCTACCATTTGGTGCCGATATGGGAAGGGGACGAGTGGAAGACAGCCTTCAACACAGCCAGCGGACACTACGAATATCTCGTTATGGCATTTGGTCTGACCAATGCTCCAGCTGTGTTCCAGGCCCTGGTTAACGACGTCCTCCACGACATGTTGAACCAGTTCGTGTTTTACGACATCCTCATTTTCTCCCGCTCAGCCCAAGAACACATGCTCCACATCCGACAGGTCCTCCACTCACCTCTCCCAATGTTCCGTTCACGTGGTCCCCAGCTGCTGACCGGGTTTTCCTGGACCTCAAGCACCGCTTCACCACAGCTCCCATATTAGTCGATCCTGACCCGTCCCGTCAGTTCGTGGTGTAGGCCGACGCTTCGGATGTCGGAGTGGGGGCTGTCCTGTCCCAGCGTTCTACCCTGGACCTTAAGCTGCATCCCTGCGTCTTCTTCTCTCATTGTCTTAATGCCACAGAGCGGAATTACAATGTGGGGAACCGTGAGCTTCTCGCGGTGAGGGGGTGGAAGATCCTTTCATTGTATGAACAGATCATAAGAACCTGGAATATCTCCGCACCGCCAAGCATCTCAATTCCACGCAAGCTCGGTGGGCCCTGCTTTTCACCCGGTTCAACTTCTCCCTCTCCTACTGCCCGGGGTCCAAAAATATAAAGCCGGATGCGCTTTCACGCCGCTATAGCCCCGCAGCTACAACCTCGGACCCCGAGAACATTCTTCCTACCTCATGTATGGCGGCGGCACTCATCTGGCGAATAGAGAACCACGTCAGTGAGGTGCAGCGTTCCCAGCCAAACTCCGGGAGGGGACCCAGATAACCGGATATTCTGGCCTTTGACTGACAACGCTTTTGGGAGCCCATCATGGTCCCTGACATCTTTGCGTCCGTCGCTGCCTGCACTATCTGTGCACAGAATAAGACTCCTTGGCAAGCTCTGGCTGGCCTCCTTAAACCACTTACTGTCCCTCACCGTCCCTGGTCACATATATCCCTGGACTTCGTCACTTGTCTTCCCCCGTCTGATGGCAACACCGTTATCCTTACAGTGGTGGGCCGTTTTCCAAAGCCACCCATTTCATCCCTCTCACCAAGCTACCTTCAGCCAAGGAGATGGCCCAGCTCATGGTGTAGCACGTCTTCCGGATCCATGGACTTCCGGTGGACATGGTTTCCGACCCAGGTCCTCAGTTCTCGTCCCGGATCTGCTTGGCATTCTGCACCCTCATTGGGTCGTCGGCCAGCCCAAAAGTACTTAACAGGACATGAAAAATTGTCAAATTCATGCACTTATCAACCGAACATCCCTGGTCATACCTACTGCCTCTAATCTGGTGGACTAAACACACATGCTTCGTTTGTAAATGAAGTCTGAATTTTGGAGTGTGCCCCTGGCTTTCCATAATAAAAAAAACAAGAAAATGTTGCGATCTGGTTTGCTTAATATAAGGAATTTCAAACTATTTATACTTTTACTTTTGATACTTCTTTAGGGCTAGGCCCCTTTTTTCTCAATTTCCGCCTGAATGAAGTGACCAAAGTAAACTGCCTGTTGCTGATGCCCTGAAGCCAGGATATGCATATAATTGGTACCATTGGAAAGAAAACACTTTGCAGTTTGTAGAAATGTTAAAATAATGTAGGAGAATATAACTCAATAAATATGGTAGGAGAAAATACAAAGAAAAGCCAAACGGAATTGTTTTTTGAGAGAGAGACCATCCTCTTAGAAAGGCAAGTAAAAGGTCATATTGAAAATTAGCTCCCTATGGCTTCCACATGGTGTCAGCAGTCTATGTTCAAGGTTTCAGGCGTGTAACTTCAAAAACGAATAAGAAATATCAGTTTTAGTACAGGAACACAATTTTGGAAATTCGTGTTTGCGAGCGCCATGAAGACAGGACGCACCTGCTAAAATCGGTTTCCTATTGAACATACTTCTTTCCGTAAGAAATATTATTATTATTACAATTAGTTTGATTACATTTTAGGGTATCTGAGGAGTAAATAGAAAGTTATTTTGACTTGTTGAAACATAGTTTAGGGGTAGATTTTTGGATTCCTTTCTCTACATGTTGAACGGGTCGATTACACAAATCGATGGCGCCATCTAAACAGTCTTTTTGGGATATAAAGAAGGATTTTATCTAACAAAACGACACTACATGTTATAGCTGGGACCCTTTGGATGACAAATCAGAGGAAGATTTTCAAAAAGTAAGTGAATGCTTAATCGTTATTTGTGAATGTATGAAACCTGTGCCGGTGGGAAAATATTTTGATGTGGGGCGCCGTCCTTAAACAATCGCATGGCATGTTTTCACTGTGATAGCTACTGTAAATCAGACAGTGCAGTTAGATTAACAAGAATTTCAGCTTTCAGCCAATATAAGACACTTATATGTACCTAAATGTTTAATATCCATAATTTTTATGATTGTTTATTTGAATTGCACGCCCTCCCGCTAGCGGGACGCCTATCCCTAAATTAAGTAAATTTTAGCAATTACTTTTACTTTTGATACTTAACTATATTTTAAACCAAATACTTTTAGACTTTTACTGGGTGACTTTTACTTTTACTTGAGTCATTTTCTATGAAGGTATCTTTACTTTAACTCAGGTATGACAGTTGGGTACTTTCCACACCACTGGGTAGAAGCAGTAAGCTATTGATCAGAAATCTAACATTATAATGCAATTATTAGCATCAACCTTAGTGATTGTGCAGTGTGTGTAAATATCCCATCTTCACCTTTTGTATGTTCCTACAGTAGCTGTGGAATGTGACTGTCTGTAGTTAGAAATCCTGGCAGTTGTGTGTAAAGCTAAAATTATTCTACAACGTGAGAATTGTCGGAATTCATTCATGTGTTCAAAATATCCACAGCTCCACAGCTATTTCATATACAGTGCCTTCAGAAAATATTCATACCCCTGGACTTCTTCCACATTTTGTTGTGTTACAGCCTGAATTCAAAACGTATTAAATCGTTTTTTTCTTATCCAGCTACACACAATGCCCCATTATGACAAAGTGAAAACATGTTTCTAGAAATGTTTGCAAATGTATTGAAAAATAAATACAGAAATATCTCATTTACAAAAGTTTTCACACCACTTGAGTCAATACTTTGTAGAAGCACCTTTGGCAGGGATTACAGCTGTGAGTTTTTTCTCAGAGCTTTGCACACCTGGATTGTACACTATTTGCCCATTATTCTTTTTTTAAATCTTCAAGCTCTGTCAAGTTGATTGTTGATCATTGCTAGACAGCCATTTTCAAGTGTTGCCATAGATTTTCAAGCCGATTTAAACCAAAACTGTAACCAGACCACTTAGAAACATTCAATGTGGTCTTGGTAAGCAACTCCAGTGTAGATTTGGCCTTGTGTTTTAGGATATTGTCCTGCTAAAATGTGAATTTGTCTCCCAGTGTCTGTTGGAAAGCCTGTCTAGTTTTTGTAAGAAGGCATTTAGGATAAATTGGGACTGTAATGGGTAGGTTTAAAATGTTTTATTTATTAGTCTTCAGTGAAATTTGTAAATAGCTTAAGATATTGTTTCATGCAGACCAGGTTTTCCTCTAGGAATTTGCTAGCTGTATTCCATTTATTTTTATCCTAGAAAACTCCCTAGTCCTTGCCGATCCCAAACATTCCCATAACATGATGCAGCCACCAATATGCTTGAAAATATGAAGAGTGGTACTCAGTGATGTGTTGCGTTGGATTTGCCCCAAATATAATGCTTTGTATTCAGGAAAAAAAGCAAATTTCTTTGCCACATTCTTTGCATTATTACTAAAGTGCCTTGTTGCAAACAGGATGCATGTTTTGGAATAGTTTTATTCTGTGGAATAAAACTGTTCATACTTTTTTCTCTCTTTTTTCCCATACTTTTTCTTGCCACTGTAATTGGATGAGATAAATATAATTTAAAAGCTTACAAATAGGGTTGTCAAACAATTTTAGAATTTCTGGAAATAAATGTTTAAAATTAAAAAAATTGTTAACCTTTAAAGTCAGTTATCTAAAAAAAGCATAAACTCTGCATATGTTGTAGTTTAGACTTTATTTTACATAATCTAATATTTTTGTACTAAATTGGGAATGAAATTGATATTTGAACTTTCAAATGGTACCACAAAAATGGTTGGAGGTACACACACACACAATACTGACTTGAATGGGAATATCTGTTGTTTTAAATTATACTGTAAATTCTCCATATGAAATGTATTGAAATCATAGAAATATAGGTAATAGAGTAGACATGACCATTTCAGTTGACATTTGAAGGTGGGTGGACCGGCGGTCATCTTTGTGGTGGTAATTAGAAACATTCAATTAAATGTAAATGTCAATGGTGTATAAGATAAACTGCAGTGGTCTGAAGGGATAGATCCATTCTATGAATTACATTTCTATGTCTGAAATGATGCCCACCCTCTATTTAAGAGAATGTTGTGTCTCAACCGATGGCGGACACAACACAAAAACCTCAGATGATGTGAAACGGGGTCTAAACTACAACATATGCGAATATGAAACAAATATGAGGTTACGCATTTTTAGATAATTGACGTTAAAGGTTTAAGAAATAATAAATAGTTTGACAACACTGTTTGCAAGCTTTGAAACTATATCAAACTCAACCGTTTATCTTTTCCAGTGATGAAGACATGGATGTCTCATGGTATTGTGGGGAATGCAAAATGGGTCAACATTGATCACCTTTATCTCCTGAATGTTTTGGCAGTCAGGTCTAAATAGTCACTTTCTGACCACTTGTTCCATGGGCAAACGTGTATGGAAAGTTTTGTTAAAATCAAAAGGGATGCTGTCAAAAAGTGACTGAATTCAAATGGATTTACCTACATTTCAATGGGCCTAGCAAACACCCAGGGTAAACTCAATACATCTCTTTGACAACTTCTAATGGCTAAGACCGTTTTGGCTAGCAATCTTTTTGATGTGGTAAAAAGTTATATAAATAGCTAAACGACGACATGATAGTATGGTTTGTGCATGAGTGTCCCCTTAATCCAAGACCAGCTTAAATGCTTACTTGCCAGCCCAAATTAGTGCTGTGTGGACACACAGAGGGCGTTATGAGGTGTGATGGAAGTTTGTCACCAGTATCTCCAGGGCACAGGGGTGTCAGAGGGCTGTCTGTCTAGGGTAGGAAGGAGCATTGCCAGACCTCTCTGTACTCACAGCCCAAAAAAACATGGTTGTGTATGAAAGACATAATGGAATTTAATGGGCTCCTTGTTCAAGCATTGATCAAAGCATGGACTCTTGAAATATGAACACCAACATCTTCAAAGGTCATGTTTTCCTCTATAGAAGATTATTGGACATTATTGAGGGACCTGCTATTATCAGTTTATGTCATTGTTTAAAGGTATACAGACACTTTGCTATGCCCAAACTAGCTTACGTCCCTGCAGGACACAGTTCAATAGTCAGTCAATACAATCTACCACCCAACTGGTCCTTCTCTCAGCCATTTTAGGACTCAGAACACATTTCCCCAGCCAGCCAGTATAGGGTAGCATATTCCCAGCTGAGGGCTTAGGGAGGTGCCAGTGAGAATAGCAGAGAGAGGATGCTGTGTGGAGTGGAGCCATGCCCGGTCCTGGCCATTCTGTCGACATAGGCGAGACAAAATAATGTCTCGCCCCCGCAAAACTAGAAAAGTGTAGCCTACAGTGTCGGCCCACAATATATTTTTATGATTGCCTATCCATGTGGGACCATTTGTAAAACAGGCAGTCACATGTGACTAATCATTTTGTGACTATTTAAGCTCTGTGTATCAGCTACCCAACTGTATCAGTCATTATGCATAGCCTAGTTGCGATGAGAATCAATGTGTTTAATGCAGGATTTTATTTTGGATGATGATCAGGATTTTATTTCTGATGATGATCAGCTTGTCACAAATGTACGAATATAAACTTGAAATCACTGATGATCATTACAATTTAGGCCACGGGGTGAAACTCCCAGATAGCAGTTGTGAGTAATCTGATTGTCCATTCCATATTGTCCATTTTACTTTGATCTGTCCTGTTTTTAGGATGTGGTGTTTGTTAACATGTCATATTCACATCGAAGCACTTTCTTTTTGATTGGGCGCCATTTAGGATAGGCTATTTGATTGGAGAAACATGCAACAAAATAAATGTCTGTCTCATGACATTGTCATACATTTGATCTCCAGTCTGTAGACTACAGAAATGGCCACATCCTCTTTCTACTGGAAGCTATAGGCAACATGATTTATGTTAGATTAGGATTTGACGGAACGTTGGTGAAGCGCCATGGTGGTGAGTCTCTCCAATAGCACCCTGGAGAGGCGCGCTGGGCATTGTCAGGCTAAATATTTTGCGCCCCTGTTAAAGGGGACACTGCTTTCACGGACTGTCGTCAGCACTCAGCTTAATAGCCCATATGCCACTGGGTGAGAGGAATTGTCATTGTTTTGGGGCAGAAATATGTGAAGTGTTATCTGTTGTTGGAGGTGTGTCTTGGTCAGTTTAGCTCGTAAAATGCCGCCCATGTCAATCTGCCACCCTTGGCGGCCACCTAATCCTGCCTAATGGGCGGACCGGCCTAAGTGGAGTTGAGGGGAGCTGAGGGGAGGTTCTACAGACCAGGGTCCAATGGCATCATTACCGAGCACTAGTCAGGGACCCCAAAGCTCCAAGCGCCTTTGAGGGTGGATTGCAAATGAAAGACATGTCCAACGGCCAGCTTTCCTCCATTCTTCTTTTCAGTGAAAGGAGAAAAAAAAGAGCTTTAGACACTCGCTCCCCGGCGCCCCCTCTTTCCCTCCCTCTCTTCCGGCCAAGAGCCACTTGTCGGTGGAAAAAGCCAATTTCTGAAAAATTTGCTGAAGTGGTTGTTTTATCAACAAGCGGCCCACATTGCCTTCATCCTCCCTTTTCTGGGGGGGATTGGTCGGGGCGGAGAGAAAGGGAGGAAAACAAAACTACAAGGGGGAAACTGTAAGAAAGGAGAGGAAAAGAAAGAGGCTGGAGGGACAGCTGTTGGGGAGGTTAGTTGGAGATTTCCAGCCATTAACTTCAGTACTAAGCCGGCTCCCCCACTTGAGCCCAACAAGGGCCAGAGTAGGCCAGGAGCAGACATGAAAAGAGGCAGGTTGGGTCTGATCTAGTGTGCCAAATGTTTACAAGTGAGGCAACAATGATACAGAAAGAAGTGGCAGGCAGACAGAGAGGGAGAGAGAGAGAGAGCGAGAGAGAGTAAGAAAGAGAGGACGAGCGCGAGAGATACAGAGTTAGAGAGGGAAGGGGAGAGGTTTGAGTATAGTGGCAAGAGGCCTGCATTTGGGGTGCAGGGCAGGGGGCGGTAGTGCGGATTGAACAACCTTAGGAGTGGGAGGAGGAGGGAGGCATGGGGGTCTCTCCCTTTCAAAGGCAGGATAAACAAGGAAATGAGTCAGTAATCATTTCCAGAAATTGCCTTCCTTCTTCCTCTTCTCCTCTGCAGACTCTCAGCCTCCATTCATTAAGGATCCTGGGCTGATTAAAGCATTTCAGCATCCCAGGCAGGAGGCAGGCTCCAGCCAGGCCCTAGTGGAAGAGAAGAGGAGGATAAGGGCAGGGAGAGAGATCCAGAGGGGGTGGGCCACTCAACTGGATGATGCACCCCCCACACCCCCACCTCCACTACTATCACTATCTCCATCACCATCCCACCCATTACAATTTACTCTGTACTGCCCAGTCCAGTTACACTCACTGAGGCTCCAGACTCTATTCAGACTGCAAAGGCAAACCGAAGGGGATGATGAGTGGGGAATAGGATATACACTCACTGTATATGTTTCATTATAGTGCACAGGTACTACGTTTGAAGGGCCTATGATATCTAGCAGAGTGTCTGTTGAGTGTGTTCAGATCCAATTAAGTTTGGCTCATCTGCTCTCAGATGTCAGCTGTCTTCAGCATGCTTTTCTAGTTATAAACACTCAACTACTGTATAAGGTCATGTATCTAAATATCTGCTCTGGCCTGGGCAACATATGGATGGCAATGTACATGTTTGTTAGGTTGCTAGCATAATGTGAGGTTGTTTCTAGTTTTGCTATCCTTGCAAACTTTTCCCAACCTAACCAATTTCACTTTGTCTTTCGTTTTGAGTGAGCATTCACTTTACATATATACTAGAAACAAAATGAACCACAAAAGAATATCACATTAAGGTAAAATCCTACTGTACGTGATCGTAATTAGCCACATTAAAGGACCAGTTGACGTGCAACAGGGGGGGAAATGAGATCATCACCCAGAAGCTTGAATTGTAATACATTACAGTAAACCAGCATCATATCCTTTTCCTCTCTGTCTGACCAGCGGAAGAAAGCAATACTCTGCAGCCATACAGCCTTTCACATCAGAGAGAGGCCTTCTCCTCGTAGTACAAAGAAAGTTTCCAGCACTAATTGCAAATCCCCTTGGGTAAATTAAAGAAGCTATTTGTTCCCTTCAACGTCCCTCTGGAGGAATTTTCCTATTTATCACTAAGATTATTTTTTCCCCCTTATTTTGTCTGAGACCCTGACAGAGATTATTGTTTGGGGTTCTGTGTTTGTGTGTGTGCGTGTGTGAGTTTGTCCGCGTGTGTGTATGCAACTAGCTCTCAGTCTCAAGCCAGAGTTGGACGTTCATCCATGTTTCTCAAACATCAAATTTAGAAGTATTTAAGGTTATGTTTAAGCATTAACTCCACATGTTTAAGGTTAGGGTTAAGGTTAGGCATTAACTCTGAATGTTTAAGATTTTTTTTAAAAATCTCTAGAATCGTTGGATTCGAACTTGCAACCTTTGGAATCAGAGACGCTTACACCCATCCACCAACCCCATCCACAACGCCCTAGCAAACCAAAACCTACTTGAAGGTAACGGCACTCACTGTTGCCCGAAGTGGCCAGTTTCCAAATAATCTCCCGACATCCTCAGACATGGATGGACGTTGAATACTGACTTGTATCACGGGTGACCTTGCTGGTGTATGCCCGTACTTGTGTGTGTGCGCATGTGGGCATGCATGCATGTATTTATGTGTGTTCTGGCTATTGTGAAGGCATGGCAGGGCAGAGGACTAGTACAGATGCCTCATTATAGGCCAGGCTCATCTTGCAGGCGCTCTGTTTCCTTCCTGTGAGTTTATAATGTTGCAGCAGCAGCTCTGGCACTGAGTGGTGGAGTGATGGATGACATCATCTCTACAGGCCTGGCCGCTGCACATTGTCAGACCAAATAGCTCTACAAATGATACTGATGACATATTGGAACCAGGTCCTTGTCCATAAAGAGATTCTAATATGAACAAGGACAAACCTGTTGAAAGGAATAGTGCATAAAGTGAATGATGTTTTGACCAGTTATGTTTTACTCAACGTTAATACTGAGCTCTGTCTGTACTGTTCAGTATACAGGAACTGGTGGCATCTTATTTCGTTGTTTTACTGCAGTTCTCGGTTTAGATGTGACTCGTTTCAGAAAACTAGGCGTATGTCGCACGTCACTACTTCACAGGAGCAGCATTTGAACGTAAACATTTATTTTTCTATTAAAATGTGTTTATTGGCAGAAATGCCTTCTGGAACATGTGAACTTTCATGTGCCTTAATAACAAACTTTTATTCCATACATAAATACGAATACAATTGTTAAATTATGAGACTAGTTGTTTAGCCATGGAAAAAGTCAGGAACCTTCCCACTAGCCATGATTGGCCGAGATATTGTATGGGCTGCCGCTGGACATGCCGAGAGATGAGTTTGGATTGGTCTGCCATGTAGCAGGCTTCTGTCTATAACGTGAGCTGTTCAGTATCTGTTGACAGTCCATTCTACCACACCGTTTTTGAAAGATATAATGTCAGCCATCGAGAACTACAAAAGTTTTGCTACTTTTCTCAACAATATTGATGCCCTGGATTTAGCAGGCGCTATTGACAGATCAGAAGGAAAAAGTGATGGGCTGCTTTCTGCACACGCCACATTCAGTGTGAAGCGGAGTGACTTGACACAAAGCTGGCCAAACAAGACGTAGCTACAAACAAAACGGGGTTAAATGGTTCCAGTCTGCCGTGAAGTGTTGTATATGGGTAAGAGTCTAGCTACATTTTCCAGATAGAAGTGCCTAATTTTGGCAGAAAGTAATTTTTATTGCAAGTTAAAGCATACTGTTAGTAAGCTAGCAAACATTAGCTTGCTGTCTCGCTAGCTAACATTACGTGTAATCTGTGTAGTAATGTTATTTGAATCAGAAATCCATTTGCCTTGTTAGTTACATCCTAATGTTAGCTAGTTAACATTGAATCTAGTTTGTTAGCTTAAACTACCTGCAGATTCATACTACAGCTATGACTATGTTTGTATTGGTAGTAGTATGAGATGGGGTTATGCCGGTTCATTGTTTAGCTAGCTAGCTAGCTACCTAGCAAGCTACATGTCTAAACAAAGACTCCACTTTGGACAGATTGTTACATGAAGAGATGGGTGGGACTAAGGCTCAAGACAGTGGAAACGATGCTGAACGGGTGTAGACAAAGAAGTCGCGGTATACCAAAAAGCATTCAAGGGCCATTTTCTCAAAAGTGGGGTTACATGTTAACCAACTTTCAAAGCAGAATGACTTTCCTATTGTTCCTCAACTGCAGTGTATGTTATACCATTTTCTAGCTCTGAGCCTCTACTTTTATCCAATGTAAAAATAAAAAAAAGAAGAAAAATTGAAATGTTGCCACATAAGACCGAATCGAGGCGGTCGGTCACATATGGGAAATGCAACCTGTTGGTTTAGCCATGTATATAGTAATTGGCCGTGTCTGATATCTGTCTTGCCTACTACTTACAAAAACTGTATGTATTATTCATACTACATAGGGGAGACTGGGGTAAGTTCAAATCAAATCAAATCAAATTGTATTGTATTTGTCACATACACATGGTTAGCAGATGTTAATGCGAGTGTAGCGAAATGCTTGTGCTTCTAGTTCCGACAATGCAGTAATAACCAACAAGTAATCTAACCTAACAAGTTGAGCCAAATGGGTAAGTTGAGCCACCCTTGTTTCTAATAAACCATACACAAAATGTTTAATATCACCAAATATTTAGGAAGAGGTCACCATTTCATGGAGTCTGTGAAGGAAGAAGCCTCATGGAGAAAGTGGTAAGCAAGGTCCAACAAACCACCAAGTCAAATGAATGTATTGTGTTAGAGGTTTCATGATGCTTGTATCTAAACCAAAGTCATCAGTTGGAGTCTCTATAAGCTTCAATATGAGGTCCTAAAGCTAGCATGAAAGTGCATCATTGCAGCTGTGTGGGCTAATATAGTCAAACTGTTTGCCTTGGTGTGAGTTGAGCCAATGGCCTTGGGGTAAGTTGAGTCAATGGTTGAGCCAATGGCCATGGGGTAAGTTGAGTCAATGGTTGAGCCAATGGCCATGGGTTAAGTTGAGTCAATGGTTGAGCCAATGGCCATGGGTTAAGTTGAGTCAATGGTTGAGCCAATGGCAAGTTGAGCAAATTGAAGTGTTTTCTTCCCAGGCTCAATGCAAGGCATAATCACTGGGCCTATGTTCAAAGTGTTTTTTTTTGTTAGGTTTGTTAGGTGTTAAGCCTGTGCTAAAAGATGCTTAAAAAGATGAAAAGGCAAAAAAGCGATTGTGATTGTGTCGAATTGGGAAAAAAATATATGTCTATATCTTTATTACCACGGTAGTGGTAATATATCTTTCAGTACAGACATTTGGAGGCGGGCTAATTTAATAAAAAGTGTAAAATGCTGTAAAGTTTGTATACGCTTGTTATTTCCTTTATTAATAGTGTAACTACAGTTAGAAACTTGAGGAAATAATATGTGCACTAGTCTAGTAGTGACACAGTAGTGAATCAAGATGATGTCAGCAGTGATGTTGAAGAGGCAAACAGCAGTAACTGTTTTCAATAGTAATTCAAAACGGTTTATGTAGGAAATGAATAAGGATCAGGAGCAATTCAGTAGTGATCCGTAGTGACACAACACTACACACACAGATGGCATTCACAGTAATGTGTAGGCATTGTGTGGTAATTCAATAGTGAACATGTAGGAATTGTGTAGGTATGTGTAGGTTTTAAGTAGTAGATACCCAAAAACTCAGTAGTTACACAGTAGTCATTAAGGAAGAATAATGTAGTGACTTGAGGAGGAAATATGTAGTGTTCACCAGTAGTGAAACTTCCCAATTTATTACTCATTACCACTTAAATTACTACATAAATCACTACTAGTTTACTACACAACTCAATAGCAATCAAGTAGTAAAACCAGTAGGTTTTGTGTTGATCTTGTGTAGTAGTGATGAGTAGTAATTCAGTAGTACTTTTTTGTGAGGGTCCAGAGAGACCGGATCCCTCCCTCCCACACTCTGCAGCATGGCACCTGTTTACATTTCCAACCTACCGGCTTGCACCACACAAACAAAACCTCTCTCTCCCTCTGCCTCAATTTCTCTCTCCAAACGCACAAAGAGGACTCTCTTTTTATTCTGCAATGTCAGACCTGCCAGCTTTTCACTTGCAATTAACCTCCGCTGGCTTCTAGCTCATCTGCTGTCGTGAGTTTAGCACCCAGTCATGGGGGGAACGACGGCTCAAGCTAAGGCAGATTGACACCAGTGGTGTGAAAGAAGATTCTAATTCTGGATAATTAGCTGACGAGAGCATGCAAGAGGAAGAGGGAGGCGAGGAAGGAGGGAGGAGAGAGGAGAGGAGAAGTGGCAGTGCGTCTCAAGCGCTTTCGTCAACTGTCGATCTCTCGTCCCTCTGTCCCTCCTCTCTCCTCCCCAGACCTCTTTTGGGAGTCTTTGTTTAGGGTCAGTGAGCAAAACGTCCCTCCTTTACTCCTAATGAAGTGACACAACCCCAGGACCCCTGTGGTACCAGGGCTGTAGGGCTGTACACAATAACAACAGCTTTAGAGTATCCTAATACTGGCGTTGCCATAGAGAGATGCATCAGAGTTAGTGAGCTCTGAAAGTCATGTACCACTGATTATTACATGATTATTACTATTTAACCAAGTAGGCTGAGAACACATTCTCATTTACAATAACGACCTGGGATGTGATGCAAAATAGATATCTGGGGGATATTTTGAAAGCCTGTCTTAAATTCCATATTGAGATGTGTGGTTGTAAAGTTGGACAATCCCAATGACATCCCTTTTAGTGGGTTTGTTTACTGAGACCTCCCCAGACGTGGTCTGATGGAAATCAAGTGTGATAACAGCACCAAACACCTGCACCAGCACACAAACAGACATACACACGGGTGCACACACATACCCTCCCACCCCCAGCACACACACACGCCAACACATTCCTGCTTCCTGGGGGAGAATAATAATACAACGTGTGCAAGTCAAAGAGCTGGGGCATGTAGCAGGTCATTATCACCACGTGGATTTGTCGCCTTCATCCCCACCACGGCAGACAACGTCCTCTCCAACGAGGAGCAGAAATTACACTGGGTCTTTCCAGAACCAGGGCAATTACAGCCTCTCAGTGCCATCCCTCCCTGACACGTCACACTGAACCTCAATTAGACAGCATCACCTACCTGAATTCCCTCTGAGGTTCTTGGGGGAGACTGGGCAGAACGGTGGTCTGTAGGGTTCACTACTACAGCTTGTTATGGTACTGTGAGACACTCTTGTGTCCAAGTGCATACTGTATGACCTTGTTGTAATGTATGGTTGCTGTTGTTGTTGTTTAGTGTTGAGGTCTTCACCAAGGCATTGGTCATGTCATGGTGGACATTTTCTTCATTCTGTCTGTGAGTGGCCTATTTCAGCAGACAGGCTTCACGAGGCAGCAACATTAGAACAGCAGCCGCTGAACAATAATTGACATTGATGTCTGTGCTTTCTTATAAAGAGTATCTCATCAAGGCCTTAATGCAAACCGCCACAACAGACATGTCACCAGTGGTATAGAATACATTGGATATGTGATTGGTAGCTCCACCAGAGTTACAGTATTCCAAACAGCCCAGTAGATAATAAGGTCTCAGTACTAGTCCTGACCTGTGCTGTTGGTCTTACCCAAAACCTGTCCCTTTGCATCCATAGGCAGAACTCTAGCCTGTAGGTCAGGAGGGACACACACACACAAAAACACACACGCACACACACACACACAAGCACACGCACATGCACACGCACACGCACACGCACACGCACACACACACACACACACACACACACACACACATACACACACACCCCTTGGAGGGAGGGTTAACATGAGGTGTTAATGTGGAGGGACGTTTGGGATGTCAGATTCTTCACACCACCGGCTGGGTGGTTAATGGCCATTAACTCTCTAGTTCTTCTCTGATAGGTTGGAGGAGAGCAATGTGATTGTGGGTGTGTTATGGTGTCTTCGTGAGCAGCATGCATGTTATCGGGAGCTAAACTGGTGGTGATAAGGACTTAAGTACTTTCACAAACATTATATTGTATCTATTACATTAAATTAAGATGCAAATGTTGTTCATTAGAACTCACTAAACTCCTATTCTTAAGGAAATATAAACAAACTACCATCCAAGTGATGCAATGTTTTGTCATTTCCAACATATATTCACTCAAGCTCGCAATATCAACCACTATATCAACTCATTTCCATGAGGATACACACATTTACACAGCTACTCGGCTGGAAAGCCAATATTGTACTTTGACCTGGCAGTTCAGCCCCGTCACCACAGCATGGGCATGTGGACCAGGCCCACCCACCCATGCATGACCAAGATGGGCCTCAGACCCTCACTCAGACACAATGGCAGGCCCTGATTTTGAAATGATATCTATTACTGTTAGTGACAGCACTCCCGAACCGGCCGAATTGATGCTCCTTCGGACTGACAAGCCTACCCAACTGACGCTGATGGCTGTGGGCACAAATCAGAGTCGCTTTACTGCATCCCCTATACCCCGGCGCCGCTCACACGACGTGCCCCGTTCCATATACCCCTCCCCCCCCCCCCCAAACCGGGAAAGGGAGCGAGAGGGAGAGAGAGAAGAGAGAGGCGACCAAACTGAAAGGCAACATTAGGAGCCCAACTTCTAAGCACTCTGCTTCCCTCACCCTCTCTATCATCATCCTCCCTCCCTCCTTCCCTCCCTCGCTCCACCACCACTCCCCCTCTCCACTCCACACTCCTCTCATCTCACTTCCCCAGTTTTTTTCCTCTTTCCGTAAGCGGCAGGGAATTTAATATCTTTAGAGTGAGGATGTAAGCCGTGAGAGAGAGAGAGATGGAGGGATGGATGGAGGGAGAAACTGGTGGAAGAGTGCAACAAAGGAAGCTCTTTAAGCGCCTTAATACACATGCTTGGGGAATTGGCTGTGCTACTGGAGGAGCTCGCCAGTCCCAGAGGACCAGGAAGTAGTTCATATTGGCTTGGTATGCCTTGTTTTAACTTGTACGACTCAATTTTCTTCACAAAAACTTCAACATCATCATGTAGTTCCACTAGTAAGTTAGATACATTTTGCAGTAGCTTGGTGGTGTTTTTTTTGCCATGTAGTGGTGTAGCTAACTACTGGAACTCCAAACTACTAACACAATATTTATTTTTCGGCATCATACCTGCTAAATTCTCACTTGAAACATTGTTTTTGTGTTTAATAGTATAAATTACACATACTCTTGACATATGAATCCAAGTCTGTTCTTGCAATTTGTAGTCTATGACATTTCGGATTTACATGTGATCCTTTTTCACAAAGTCGTTTGGATGTAGTGAACTACTTTTTCAAAGTAACTTTAGTTAAGTAAACTATATGTTTCTTAAGGGTAGCTTTAGTGTAGCTTTCAGTGCAAATTAATTAGTAACTTATCTTTTCAGAGTAACTTCCCTAACACTGAACATTTTGTCTAATTAGTGTTTTAGCAGCATGACCTATCACCTTAAATATGCATGCATGAGATAAAAGCCACTTAAAACTTTATAAATTGGTTCAAGTGTCAAAACATGGCCTTAAACTCCACACCAGCATGAACAAATTAAGCAGTAGAGTAATACAGTAATAATAGATTCTCCTTCCTTATGAGAGTGTCCTCATTTGGTCCATAGCTCCAGTGTATCTGTCTCTTAGGGGAGCTCTTCACTAAAAAAGTCTATATAGTCCTATTGCTGCTGAAGCAACCTGACTCCTGGTTCACAGAGAGATTGATCCTGCAGTACGGCGCCAAAGATTCCATATGTACCCTACTATATACCGTAACAACCTGCTGCTGCAAGGCTGAGTGACATCCCATCAGTTGATTGCTGCTGGGATCTGTTCTCAATGCGAGACTATTACACACACAGCCGGAGACACACAAATACACATACACACACATCCCCGCAGCCCCTGTATACATACCAACACACCGCCGAAGATAAATGATGATGGCAAGTGAGCGCAGTGCGGCCGTGTGTGTCACACACTCCCAGCGTCTACACACCAGCATTGCTCTACACTGCAAAGAGGAGAGGTAGGGAAGCTCAGCTCAGCCCATCCAGCCGAAAGGCCTCTGGCCACCATGCCAGCACAATCACTTCAGCAGGCGGGGGGCCCGCCGCTCCCTCTCTCCTCTCTCCTCTCCTCCTCTCAGCCCCGTCTGCTCCCTCTGCCATCTCCCCCTTCCCAAAGTCGTTTCTGTCAGTTTCCGTATTCTTGTCTTCAGAGCCTGTTTGCCCATTCTTCCCAGACGTTTCTAGTCCGCCATGCGGCTCAACGAACAGGACCCCCGGTAAGATGGTAAACAGGCACCAGCTTCTGAAGGCTCTCTGGTAACGGCAGTGGTGCCTGAGGACACATCTAACAGAGACCTGCCCCTGCTCTCTTAAGGAGTCTATAGGCCTCACTGTGACAGAGCCTGTCTTTACAGTACAGCAGAGCAGGCAGCTAGCTTGGGCCCTACGGACCTACGGCCTCCATATGTACACATCACTACAATCAGCCTGTTTAATTGAAGGCCTCGGCTTCTCAGATATTGGAAATACTGTCTGGAAAGATCCTGGCTAGTGGCTGGCAACAAATGGGACAAGGACGAATAGAAGAAGATCCGTGCTATAGGGTAAGAGGCCTTTAGTATACTGTAAGGGATATTGTAATTGTATTTCTAGGTATTGAAAGTGTATTTCTAGGTACTGAAAGTGTATTTCAAGGTACTGAAAGTGTACTGTAAGTGTATTTCTAGGTACTGAAAGTGTATTTCAAGGTCCTGAAAGTGTATTTCTAGTTCCTGAAACTGTATTTCTAGGTAATGTAAAACTATTTTCTGAATGACATTAGGCACAGAAGGAAAACAATGTTATTTTTGTTGAATGTTGTTGCTCATCCATTTGTGACATTGTGTGTCAACGTCGGTGTAATGGAAGGGGAGAATAAACTCAATTGTGAACCCCGCAAAATTGGTTCTGTGAAAGTTCCCAGAACATTTGTTAGGTCGCGGCAAATGTTCTCATAACACAAAAACTGTCCAGTCGTGGTGATGTTTGTAGAATATTTGTATAGAACATTCGACTGATGTTGCAAGAACATCCTAGAACACAATGAATCTGTTCTTAAAGGTTCCCAGAATGTTTCATTAGGTTGTGGGAACAGTCTGATGAGAACAATATGGGAACATCACAAAAGATATGTTCCAAAAACACAAAAACTGTCCAGTTGTGCAGATGATTCTACAACGTTTATAATAGGGTGCGAAAAACATTCACCTGATGTTACAAGAACGTTCCCAGAACACATTTAATCTGTTCTTTAAAGGATCCCAGAATGTTTCATTAGATTGTGGGAACAGTCTGTTGAGAACATTGTGGGGACATCGCAGCATAAGATAATGTTCCCAAAACACAAAACCTATCTGGTTGTGCTGATAATTAAAATGTTTCTATTGGGTTGCAAAAAACATTTGCCTGATGTTGCAAGAACATTCCATAGGGGGAGTAGCAGATGTTCACACAATTTACATTTTAACTTGTCTTGGAGGTCTTCATAGCATTTCAAGAACATTTAGAAAATGTTATATTTAAGTTTGACCTAATATTACCGCAACATTCTCAGCATGCAAATCCGTAACACCTTAAAACCTTATTCCTTATGATTTCATTTTTGACTTTCCTTTTTTTTGCCATTTATGAATGTGTTTTTCAATGCATTTCGAGGGGCTACAGTATTAAAGTATCTGTCCTATATCTAGGAAATATAAGAATGCTCAGGAAATATTTCGTTTTTTGGGACAGAACTACCTCCATACTTCCATTCATTTGTATGGGTTACCTTCAGATGAGTCCCGTGACACTTGTAGGGGTAATCGATTATGAGAGTCCTCTTTCCATAGAGTGGTTATATTACTTTCTAGGCCAAACCGTTCAGACGCAACAGGCAATTTCGTGAGAAAACCGATTTTTGGGATGTCTCATGGTTTTACAAACACCGCTGTAGCTCAGACACCTTCCACCTCAGATGTGGAAGGTATAAATAGACAGATGCGGTGGATTGAGATGTAGCCCACGCAACAACAAAAACACTTACACTGATGAGGATTGTTTTACTATGTTACTTAGATTGATGCACAGATGCGTCAATAGACCATCAAGGATTTTAATGGCAGTTCACATTTGAGGACTGTATTGTAGGTGATATAGAGACACACAGCATTTTAATTTCATTCTCAGGACATTTGAACAGCCTTGAAGCAAACAAACACAACCATATTCTTTACACTTCATACTGTATGTAGACCATCTGCACATGTGCCAGGTATTTTATCTTCTGTGCCACCAGGGAAAGTCTCTTACATCTTATTTTTTCAGTGTATAGCCATGGCAGTATGCTCAGTCAGGAATTCCATGCTTCCTTTTAGACCTTTTTAGACATAACTAACCCTCTGTGTCACGTTCCTGACCTGTTTTCTGTTGTTTTGTATGTGTTTAGTTGGTCAGGGCGTGAGTTGGGGTGGGCATTCTATGTGTTGTGTTTCTATGTTGGGTTTAATGTGTTGCCTGATATGGTTCTCAATTAGAGGCAGGTGTTTGACGTTTCCTCTGATTGAGAACCATATTAAGGTAGGCTGGTTTCACTGTTTGTTTGTGGGTGGTTGTCTTCCGTGTTTGTGTCTGTGCACCACACGGGACTGTTTCGTTTGTTCGTTCGTTTGTTGTAGTCTGTACCTGTTCGTGCGTTCTTCGTGTTATATGTAAGTTCTCATAGTTCAGGTCTGTCTACGTTCGTTTTGTTATTTTGTAATCATTTCAAGTGTTCTTCGTGTTTCGTCTGTTTGTAAATAAATTCATTATGTATTCACAACCCGCTGCGCCTTGGTCCGCTCAATCACCACAAGACGGCCGTTACACTCTGGAAATACTGCTAACTGGGTTTTTCACCATCACTTCACCTATCCTCTTTATAGAGTACTTCTGGGTCCATTATTACAAGGTAAACATTTTTATAGAATGTATATTTTTTACAGTTTGTCTAAATTCTGTATTTCTGACTCGATTTAGAAATCTGAACGAAATAAAGACGTCCTCTCTTTTAGTAGATTATATCAGAGCCTCAATTTCACAAGATCACTAATTCTCTGCACCTGGGGATAGGTGTGGGTTTTCAAAAATGGTCAATCAGGATACAGAACACAATTTCTAGTTATTAAAATGTTCGAGTTATTAAAATGTTCCCATTTTCTTCATGCGCTGTGTACTTGTAAAACTGTTTTTAAGATAATATTTTTTCATCACGTTTTGAAAGTCTTATGAAATGTGATTTAAAAATGTTGAAAAGGTAAAATTGTTCTGTGTCTGTACTTTAAATCACCAAGTCAAATTATTTTGGTTGCATACAAATGTTTAGCAGATGTTATTGCGGGTGTAGCGACAGCAGTGAAGTAATATCTAACAATACACAACAATAGACACAAATCTAAAAGTAAAATAATGGAATTAAGAAATATAGGAGTATAAATATTGTCAAAGACTCCAGTCACCCAAGTCATAGGCTGTTCTCACTGCTACCGCACGGCAAGCGGTACCGGAGCACCAAGTCTAGGTCCAGAAGGCTCCTAATTAACAGCTTCTACCCCCAAGCCATAAGACTGCTGAACAATTTAAGGATATGGCCACCCGGGACTATTTGCATTGACCTGCATATAGCCTCATTATTGTTATTTTATTGTTCCTTCTTTTCTTTTTTCTTCAGTTTATTTAGTAAATATTTTCTTAAGTCTATATTCTTAAAACTGCATTGTTGGCTAAGGGCTTGTAAGTAAGCATTTCACGGTAAGGTCTGCACCTGTTGTAATCGGCGAATGTGACAAATAAGATTTGATTTGATTTGTCTGTGTGGGTGGACCATTTCTGATTGTCAGTGATGTGTACGCAGAGAAACATGAAGCTTTTCACCTTGTCCACTGCGGCCCCAAAAATGTGGATCGGGCTGTGCTCTGCTATCTCCTTTTTGTAATCAGAGGGCTGATATAAATACTATGCATGCCAGTTTCTCTTGGCTAAGAGTTGAGGAGAGACTGACTGCATCACTTCTTTTTATAAGAAGCATTGTGATGAAAATCCCAAATTGTTTGTATAATCAACTTACACACAGCTCTGACACACACACTTATCCCACCAGACATCCCACCAGGGGTCTTTTCACAGTCCCCAAATTCAAGAAAGCATACAGTATTATATAGAGCCTGTATTGCATGGAACTTCCTTCCATCTCATATTGGTCAAATAAACAGCAAACCTGGTTTCAAAAAACAGATAAAGCAACACCTCAAGGCACAACGCCTATCCCCTATTTGACCTAAATAGTTTGTGTGTATGTATTGATATGTAGGCTACATGTGCCTTTTAAAACAATGTATGTAGTTTTGTCCTTGAGCTGTTCTTGTCTATTGATGTGCTGTATTATGTAATTCTGTATTATGGTTCATGTTTTGTGTGGACCCCAGGAAAAGTAGCTGCTGCTTTTGCAACAGCTAATGGGGATCCTAATAAAATACCAATACCAAATAAGTGTTGCTATCCACTTTCTGGAGGATCAAGTTTTGAAATCAGGGGAATAAAAGTATGATAGCTAAAGAGATGGAGAAAACACCTGTCTCTGGATTACATCTTCAAACTAACGGCAACCGGGGCATGGCATCCTTGACAGGGAGACGCGTCAACAATGCATGATGATGTATAAGGGTAAGTTAGTCTAGCTAGCTACATTTTCATATATTACACGTTTCTAATTTTGACAGAAAGTGGCTTCATTTCAAGTTAAAGTTTGCTGTTAGCTCGCTAGTTAACGTTAGCTGGATGGCTCCCTAGCTAACGTTACGTGTAGGACATTATTATACGTATCCCAGAACCGTTTGCTTTGCTAGTTATGCTAGTTAGCTAGCTAGCATTGAACCTGGTTGGTTAGCTCCCAGCAGATTCATGCAGGGTAGTAACAACATGATTTGGCACTATGTTCATTGTTGCTTTTAATTTTTAATTTCACCATTATTTAACCAGGTAGGCTAGTTGAGAACAAGTTCTCATTTGCAACTGCGACCTGGCCAAGATAAAGCAAAGCAGTGTGACACAGCCGACAACACAGTTACACATGGAGTAAAATAAACAAGCCAATAACATAATAAACAAGTCAATGACACAGTAGAAAAAAGAAAGTCTATATACAGTGTGTGCAAAAGGCATGAGGAGGTAGGCAATAAATAGACCATAGGAGCGAATAATTACAATTTAGCAGATTAACACTGGAGTGATGAATGAGCAGATGATGATGTGCAAGTAAAGATACTGGTGTGCAAAAGAGCAGAAAAGTAAATAAAATAAAAACAGTATGGGCATGAGGTAGGTCGATTCGGTGGGCTATTTACAGATGGACTATGTACAGCTGCAGTGATCGGTTAGCTGCTCAGATAGTTGATGTTTAAAGTTGGTGAGGGAAATATAAGTCTCCAACTTCAGCAATTTTTGCAATTCGTTCCAGTCCCTGGCAGCAGAGAACTGGAAGGAAAGGCGGCCAATTGAGGTGTTGGCTTTGGGGATGATCAGTGAGATACACCTGCTGGAACGTGTGCTACGGGTGGGTGTTGTTATCTTTACCAGTGAACTGAGATAAGGCAGCGCTTTACCTAGCATAGACTTATAGATGACCTGCAGCCAGTGGGTCTGGCGACGAATATGTAGCGAGGGCCAGCCGACTAGAGCATACAGGTCGCAGTGGTGGGTGGTATAACGTGATTTGGTAACAAAACGGATGGCACTGTGATAGACTGCATCCAGTTTGCTGAGTAGAGTGTTGGAACCTATTTTGTAGATGACATCGCCGAAGTCGAGGATCGGTAGGATAGTCAGTTTTACAAGGGTAAGTTTGGCGGCGTGAGTGAAGGATGCTTTGTTGCGAAATAGAAAGCCGAATCTAGATTTGATTTTGGATGGGAGATGTTTAATATGAGTCTGGGAGGAGAGTTTACAGTCTAGCCAGACACCTAGGTATTCATAGTTGTCCACATATTCTAGGTCGGAAACCAGGGTGGTGATGCTAGTCGGGCGGGCGGGTGCAGGCAGCGAATGGTTGAAAAGCATGCATTTGGTTTTACTAGCGTTTAAGAGCAGTTGGAGGCCACGGAAGGAGTTTTGTATGGCATTGAAGCTCGTTTGGTTAGTTAGCACAGTGTCCAAGGAAGGGCCAGAAGTATACAGAATTGTGTCGTCTGCGTAGAGGTGGATCAGGGAATCGCCCGCAGCAAGAGCGACATCATTGATATATAGAGAGAAAAGAGTCGGCCCGAGAATTGAACCCTGTGGTACCCCCATAGAGACTGCCAGAGGTCTGGACAACATGCCCTCCGATTTGACACACTGAACTCTGTCTGCAAAGTAGTTGGTGAACCAGGCGAGGCAGTCATTAGAAAAACCAAGGCTATTGGGTCTGCTGATAAGAATACGGTGATTGACAGAGTCGAAAGCCTTGGCCAGGTCGATGAAGATGGCTGCACAGAACTGTCTTTTATCGATGGCGATTATGATATCGTTTAGTACCTTGAGTACCTCGTTTAGTACCTTGAGCGTGGCAGAGGTGCATCCGTTACCGGCTCGGAAGCCGGATTGCACAATGGAGAAGGTACGGTGGGATTCGAAATGGTTAGTGATCTTTTTATTAACTTGGCTTTCGAAGACTTTAGATAGGCAGGGCAGGATGGATATAGGTCTGTAACAGTTTGGGTCTAGGGTGTTACCCCATTTGAAGAGGGGGATGACCGCGGCAGATTTCAAATCTTTAGGGATCTCGGAAGATACGAAAGAAAGGTTGAACAGGCTGGTAATAGGGGTTGCAACAATTGCGGCGTTTAGTTTTAGAAAGAGCTACAGGATGCGAATTTCTGCTTGAAAAAGCTAGCCTTTGCTTTCCTGACTGACTGCGTGTATTGGTTCCTGACTTCCCTGAACAGTTGCATATCGTGGGGACTATTCGATGCTATTGCAGTCCGCCACAGGATGTTTTTGTGCTGGTCTTTTAGTCTTTTTTTGTGCTGGTTAGTTCTGCATTTTTTGAACGGGGCATGCTTATCTAAGATGGTGAGGAAATTACTTTTAAAGAATTACCAGGTATCCTCGACTGACGGGATGCGGTCAATATCCTTCCAGGATACCCGGGCCAGGTCGATCAGAAAGGCCTGCTCACAGAAGTATTTTAGGGAGCGTTTGACAGTGATGAGGGGTGGTCGTTTGACCGCGGACCCATAGCGGATACAGGCAATGAGTCAGTGATCGCTGATATCCTGATTGGAAACAGCGGAGGTGTATTTGGAGGGCAAGTTGGTCAGGATAATGTCTATGAGGGTGCCCATGTTTACGGAATTAGGGTTGTACCTGGTGGGTTCCTTGATGATTTGTGTGAGATTGAGGGCATCTAGTTTAGATTGTAGGACTGCCGGGGTGTTAAGCATATCCCAGTTTAGGTCACCTAACAGAACAAACTCTGAAGCTAGATGGGGGGCGATCAATTCACAGATGGTGTCCAGGGCACAGCTGGGAGCGGAGGGGGGTCCATAGCAGGCGACAACAGTGAGAGACTTATTTCTGGAGAGGTTAATTTTTTAAATTAGAAGTTCAAACTGTTTGGGTATAGACCTGGAAAGTATGGCAGAACTTCTCTGCAGTAGATTACAACCCCTCCCCCTTTGGCAGTTCTATCTTGATGGAAAATGTTGTAGCTGGGTATGGAAATCTCAGAATTGTTGGTGGCCTTCCTAAGCCAGGATTCAGACACGGCAAAGGACATCAGGGTTGGTGGAGTGTGCTAAAGCAGTGAGTAAAACAAACTTAGGGAGGAGGCTTCTGATGTTGACATGCATGAAACCAAGGTTTTTTTCTATCACAGAAGTCAACAAATGAGGGTGCCTGGGGACACGCAGGGCCTGGGTTTATCGCCACATCACCCGAGGAACAGAGGAGGAGTAGGATGAGGGTACGGCTAAAGGCTATCAAAACTGGTCGCCTAGAGCATTGGGGACAAAGAATAAAAGGAGCAGATTTCTGGGCGTGGTAGAATAGATTCAGGGCATAATGTGCAGACAGGGGTATGAAGGGGTGTGGGTACAGCGGAGGTAAGCCCAGGCACTGAGTGATGATAAGAGAGGTTGTATCTCTGGATAAGCTGGTTATAATGGGTGAGGTAGCCAGGAGTAATCAACCTGGGTTGTGGTTAGCTAGCTGTGATGATCCAGATGAAAAGTTTGTGGTAGGAATTCGGGGATATGGAGAGAAAAATAGGTCCAGTATGCTCTGGTTTGAAGCGCGTTGTACGAACTGGCGAGAGCTTTCCGAGCTCCAGGTTAGCTGATGACCGCTAGCAGTGGTTAGCTGATTGATAGCTGGTAGCTAGTTAGCTAGCTAGCTTCAGTTGAGGTATTCCAGTAAACTAACCATACATGGGACGAGACAAGACAAAGACAAAGACGTCTGATTGCTACGCCATCTTGGAAGCAACTAGCTAACGTTAGCTGCCTGGCTCGTTAGCTAACGTTACGTGACGTGTGTGATCTTACATGTTGTTTACGTAGCTAGGTTCATTGTTTACCTAGCTAGCTAGCTACATGTCTTAAGCTAAAGTGTACAACACCCGTTGAATATGGCCGGTGTCAGTAAACATCGGCAAAAAAGGGTAATAAAATTGTTGCCAGTAGAGCTGGTTAGGCTGTTTCATGTTATCCAGAGGTAAGCAAATCATCGGCCAGAGAGTCAAGTGTGCGTTCTGAACACTCTGAGAGCGAAACGAGATGAGTGGGTCTAAAGCTTAAGAAGGTGTGAACGATGCTGAATGGGTGTATACAAAGAAGAGTTCTTCACTAGATACCAAAACATTCGAAGGCCGTTTTCTTGAAAGTGAGTTTACAAGTTGATCAACTTTCAAAGCAAAATTACTTTCCTATTGTTCCTCGAACATGCAGTGTATGATATACCATTTTGTAGCTCTGAGTCTCTACTTTTATCCAATGTAAAAAACACAATTTCCAATTTTGCTACATAAGACCAAATCCAGGTGGTGAGTCACATTTAAAGGAAGCCCTATTCAACTAATATCACATTTCATAAGTTTTGGGAAAATACGTTCCCACCAGACTGTTCCCACAACCTAATGAAACATTCTGGGAACCTTTAAAGAACAGATAAAATTTGTTCTAGGAACGTTCTTGCGACATTAGGCGAATGTTTTATATGACTGGACAGTTTTTGTGTTATGAGAACATTTACTGCGACCTAACGAATGTTCTAGAAACTTTGACAGAACCTATTTTGATTTGATGTGAAAACATTACCGGTACATTGTGTTAATACATTACCTGGAAACCGAATGATAACTTTTGGGGACTGTTCTGTTTTTACAGATGCTGTGCATAACATTTTAGTGAATGTTACAAGAACATTCCAAAAATTCTCAATGTTTTAGGGATGTTATCATCCTAATGTTAGATAAAATCCTAACTAGAACTTAATTGGAATTGTCACGCCCTGACCTTAGAGATCCCTGTTTATTCTCTATATTTTGGTTAGGTCAAGGTGTGAATAGGCTGGGTACTCTAGTTTTTGTATATCTACGTTTTCTTTTTCTTTGTTGGCCTAGTATGGTTCCCAATCAGAGGCAGCTGTCTATCGTTATCTCTGATTGGGGATCATAATTAGGTAGCCCTTTTTCACACCTTCAGTTGTGGGATCTTGTTTTTGTTAGTTGCTGGGTTAGCGCTACAATACTTTATTTGTGAGTCACCTTTATTAACTAACTCTTAATTGAAAAGAGCCTTTGAATAATCTGCCCGTGTCCTGATTAATGGTCATCCAACCTCTGCCTGCTCAGCTTGTGGTTGTCATGACCCATCAAGACCACTGCTAATTAGCAACCCAGAGTTCAATATAATCACAAATCGCTAAGGTCAAGGTATTAAGTGGCACTAAGGATAATGAACAAATTAACCTTATGGGGTAGTGATGGAGTGATATCCTGGAAAGGGGTGGAAAAGAGGAAGTAAGGAAGCAGGGAAAGAAGGGAAGAAAGGATTAATGCTTTTTGCTTTCCACACTTCCTCTACAAAGAAAGAAAACTACTAGAATCGAAAGATTTGAAAGTAAAGAGACAGAAAGAGGGAGTAGACACCAGAAAATGAAACACACCCAAACTCCCAACAGTAAAACCTTAGGGATCGATTCAGTCTGTATCACTGAAGCGTGTGATAGTGCGCAATTACCGATTGCGCACTAGAAATGTAAAGGTTGTTTCCAATTGAGCAGACATACAGCATGCAGCATTTACCGCAAATGCAGTCTCTGCTAGTTTTTTAATTTGAAATTTATTTAACTAGGCAAGTCAGTTAAGAACAAATTCTTATTCACAATGACAGCCTAGGAACAGTGGGTTAACTGCCTTGTTCAGGGGCAGAACCACAGATTTTTACCTTGTCAGCTCGGGGATTTGATCTAGCAACCTTTTAGTTACTGGCCCAACACTCTAACCAGTAGGCTACCTGCTAACACCAGAATATTGCCTTTAAATTTCAATAACGCTGAAACGCTGAAATGCTGAAATTCAGGGTTACCGATTGAATAGAGCCCTTAAATGGCCAGTCAGAAGTTGAAACAATAACAAAACATTTGCCCAGCCACTGTTTCAGTTAAAAGCTGATGGATTGGGCTGGGGAAATGTAATCACGCTCAAATTCATAGAAAGAGCTGTGGATGCAAGGACTGAACACCATGATATCAAAATGATAGTTTTAAACATGCTTTCAGGCTATACAGTGTTCATTTACATGAACTTTGTTTAGAAACATTGGAGTAAAATAGGCTTACATGTTTGGTTCTGATGGGTTACGACAGTCATACAACACTCATGAGGCAATTGTTATATTCTTTAAGAATCAATGGGTACGTATCATACATTCTTAAGTCTAAAAATTAATGTAGCAACTGCTGATTGCTCCTTTAAATCCCAACTATCTATACTTCTTCTTTCTACAGTACATGAAAAAAGGTCTCTAACTTCCTCTGTGTGATTCCTGCCCTCTCCCTTCCTCTGGTTTGATGTAAACGCTGGAGCCAGCAGGTCTATCCATCTCCCATTTAATGACAGGACGAGGGAGGCCTGTCCTTAAGAATTGATGGTGGAATCTGTGTCGGTTCCCTCCTGCTCCGGCCCCGACACAACAGTTAAGGGCGGTACAGGCCATATATATTGACCAGGCTACTGCATCTAGTGCAGATCTACAGTGCTGAGTTCTGCCAGTCCTTCCTTCAGGAAGGATACTGGGCCCCTCCCACAGGCAATGAAACCTCACAACAACTCTTCCAGAGTGATCAGTGTGTCACCATCCCTCACTGCCTTTATGTGCTCTCCGATGCCACTCAGCCCCATCCCACAAAATGGCTGAACGATGCAAACATTGATCTGGGGGGTGGGGGGTGGGGGGGTCTCAAAACCCATCCGACAAAGTGAGTTTTCCACGGAGAGAGAGAGGGACCATTTCAGGTGCTCTAATACTTGGTGGAGGAGGTCCCCCGTGGACAAAGGCACAAGGGAAGGCCCATTGTGGGCAGGCCCTGGGCCGCCCACAGTCAGTATTCTCTGTCAGATCGTAAAAGATAATTGCGCTGCCTGGGCTTTTTAAGAGTTATCCAACGACTTCCTCTGGGATGGTCAGGGGACTAATGTGTGTTTACTGGGATGGAGATGACAGAGAGACGCAGCCTGGACTACTAACCACCAGGGAACATAAGACATCCCCATCTCACCAATTTAGGGAAGAAGGAAGGGAGGGGCTCATTTTGTTAAGCGGAGACACAGAGAGAGTGTCACTTTCTCCCCCATTCTCCTCCACCTGACCTGGGGTCCAGGGGCTGTGAATAGCTGTCCACCGGGCTGCCTGTGTCTCTGTGTGGGCCTCCCCTGGTCCAGACCCAGGGATCTATGGGGAGTCGTTCACTAGCTCCATTCACTGTAACTTCATGAGGTGTGTGGGGAGGTAATGGAACTATAGTCCAGGCCTTGTAGCATGGGGCTCCACCTGCCAACCAGGCTGGCCCACACAAACACTGCACAGGAATTCACACACTGTGGGCTGGGCTGCCTTCCCATGCAAACAGGAGGCACTGCTGCTTGACACACTGGACTCGAATGATTAAAATAACTAAGCTAAACATCAAACTTAACAAGTCAACATTAGCATTATTTAGAGAAATTAACCTGACTTTCAGGCTTTGAAAATGTTTTCAAAAGATGTTTGAATTGGTTGTTCCATCAAACAAACTGAATATGAAATGTTGATTTAGGATGTAAATTATACCAATACACAATATGTCACTTGTCTATTCCAACTTCCACTGAATCGACAAAGCATACACTTGATTTACATAATCAGCTCGGATAGGACTCACACACACACACAACCCTAATCGAGCTGCATGACATTTTCAAGGAATCCTCCCGTCCGTTTTCAGTATGTTTATTTATTCGATACATCCAAGGTTGCCTGTCCATTGTTCGTAAGTGAGTCAGAAGGGCCTGAGGAGTCAAATTCATTTGCTGGGCCTTTATTCAATCATGGCGGCTCCTCCTGGAGTGCAACTATCCCACAGATCTATGGTAATATGGAGCCTGAGGGGGAGGACAATTACATTACCCAGGCTGTGTGTCTGATGCGTCTCCAGATTGGCCCTCTCCCACTCTCCCTCTGCCTCTCCTGGCTTGCTGCATGTGTGTTTAACCCCGAGGTCTGGACTGACTGACTGAGAGGCAGTAATCAGCTCTGTCTGTCTGTCTGTCTGTAGTGCCCAGTCGGTTCGGCTCCCAGCACGTCTACATGGCCACTATACAGCCACTACAGCCCCAGACAGAATGCCTGCATGGATATGGGGCCACTAAAAGAGAGAGACTGAGAGAGAGAGAGAGAGAGAGAGAGAGAGAGAGAGAGAGAGAGAGAGAGAGAGAGAGAGAGAGAGAGAGAGAGAGAGAGAGAGAGAGAGAGAGAGAGAGAGAGAGAGAGAGAGAGAGAGAGAGAGAGAGAGAGAGAGAGAGAGAGAGAGAGAGATGCCTGTAGACATGCCTGAATGGCTAAGAAAGGGGCCATTTTACTAATGTAGTGAATTTCTATGTGCTAATGAATCTAAGATAATACCCCTGGCTAACACCTAATAGACTTCAACAACAAATGTTACATACTTCGGGAAATATCAAAAGAAACAGAAAATGTGGGCATTGCTGAAAAAGGGTCCAGGATATCAAAGCCTCTGATGAGAACCTACTCGCTCTCCTTTTTATTGTCCACTCCACGTCATCTGTCAGGGATTTGGCTGTAGTATGTGTGAACTCTACAGAGTTGTGGCTGCTGTTTGATCACTGTGTGTGACTGACCTGTCATTACGTGGTGCTGAGGCCTAACATAGCCCACACAGACAGCTCAGGTGTTCAACGCGCATATTAGAGCCTAATGCTTCTTAGGTAGTCCTTTATGAGTTTTAGTTTAGAGAATGATCTCACCGCAGAACTGACCGTTACAGGGAAAGCTTGATTGTTGTAGTAACATCAGGGAAACTGGGCAGAAGGGAGTGGTGCTTCAAATACTGCAGTTCTTTAATTGAGACTTTCATTCTCCTTAATTGCCGGCCTCAACACATTATGGAAAGTGATTAACTGTATAGGAAGCTCTGGGGACAAATTGGCAGACACAAACAGATTATCATGTTTAGCGGACAACAGTTCTTGAGGTCTTGAACAAAAAAAGCAGTTTGCGATTTCGTTCATACTGGTAAACCGGTGTTTGAGTTGTGTGGTTGTAATATCAACAGTCCATTATCTCTGGTATGTCTTGGCATGTATCATTCAAGACAATAGCCAAGTTAAAATTGTTGGGCCCTCAACCTTGACCTACAGGTCGTGGTGAAAACATGGATATTAGTCAGACAAAACCAACAATAAATAGTGGCTGAATTTATTTCCAAGTCCACTACATTTTTCCTCATTGTTAGGCTATTTGATCTGTATTTTTTTTTTTAAGTGTATAAATAGAGTTGATCAGGCTGTTGATTGTGGCCTGTTGAATTCAATTACTGTGCGAAGTTGCTGGATATTGGCGGGAACTGGAACACAATGTCGTACTCGTCGATCAAGAGCATCCCAAACATGCTCAATGGGTGACATGTCTGGTGAGTATGCAGGCCATGGAAGAACTGGGACATTTTCAGCTTCCAGGAATTGTGTACAGCTCCTTGCGACATGGGGCCGTGCATTATCATGCTGAAACATGACATGATAGCGTCAGATGAATGGCATGACAATGTGCCTCAGGTACTCATCACGGTATCTCTGTGCATTCAAATTGCCATCAATAAAATGTGATTGTGTTTGTTGCCTGTAGCTTATGCCTGCCCATACCATAACTCGACCACCACCATACAGCACTCTGTTCACAACTTTGACATCAGCAAAGTGCTTGCCCACATCACGCCATACACGTGGTCTGCGGTCTGCGGTTCTCTAAAACAATGTTAGAGGTGGCTTATGGTAGAGAAATGAACATTACATTCTCTGGCAACAGCTCTGGTAGACATTCCTTCAGTCAGCATGCCAATTGCAGGCTCCCTCAAACCTTGAGACATCTGTGGCTCTGTGTTGTGTGACTAAACTGCACATTTTAGAGTGTTTTTATTGTCCCCAGCACAAAGTGCATCTGTGTAATAATCGATATGTGTAATAATTGATATGCCACACCTGTCAGTTGGATGGATTATCTTAGCAAAGGATAACTTTCATGGCACAGGTTGCAAATAAAAAATTATAGATACAAATGATATGTGTTATACTTCTGCCAGGTAAGCCTACTTTACAGTTAACATTTCATTGAGGTTTTGGGGAAAGTATTTCTGTCAAGCCACAAGATGGTTATCACATCAACTGGCTACACCAAGTGATAGACAAACGTTCACATCACACAGACAGACAGCTCACCTATACATGTATATGTATATATTCTTATTTCATTACTTTACTTAGATTTCTGTGTATTAGGTAGTTGTTGGGGAATTGTTAGATTACTTGTTAGATATTGCTGCACTATCGGAACTAGAAGCACAAGCACTTCGCTACACTCGCAATAACATCTGCTAACCATGTGAATGTGACCAATAAAATTCGATTTTATTTTATTTGACAGTATATATTGTGTTAAGTTTGGCTTTTTAAGTCAATAGTGGCTAACCAGGGGTGGGATATTGTCAATATTGCATCTGATACTTGTGATATTTGTTTATGACAGTTTGCGGTGGAACACGTGAAAATTGCATGTACTTTCAGAATAGTTTGGCGAGCGACTCATAGGTGGGCTACTGGTAACTGGTGTTTGACCTGTTGGAGACCCTTGAGGTAGGCTATACAGGACAGTTGTATATTGAAAAATATATATTGGTAGCTGATTAGTATGCTGTTGCATGGAAAATACATTTTACAATCTGCAATGTTTGAATTTCCAACTTGAATTACTGAACAAGTAATTACATTATTGCCGCCAGCCAGCAGCCTGCGTTACGCCCGTGGTCAGAGGGCCCTAGTAGGTTGACTCCAGTTACCAGCAGAACCCAAGCTGATTGACAGGGGCCCCTGGGAGCCCCTGGTAGCCACACAGACCATGACAGGAGCATGGTGACAAGTGACTCCACCGTCCCTTCCCTTCCCTCTCTCTCTATCGGAGAGGTTCAGGAGAACAGCGAGAAGGAGAGGTGAGAAGCCCGCGCCCGATTACGCAGTATCCCAATTGCCCATCAGAATGAGAACTTGCATCTTGGTCAAAGTCGTAACAATGTATCTTAAAAATAATTAACAGAGTTAACAGTGGTTTAAGTTAGTGTACTGTAGGGTATTTATCTGATATAAAGCTTTGTGTATCAGATTTATGTTGCTATTTGAAACCAGCGCAGACTGAAATAGCTGAAAAACTTAAAATAGTAATGAAAGTACTTGCTGTATCTGCCCTTACCTTCACCTCAAGAACTAAACTAAGAGAAGTGTCACTTTGGTGCTAATGAACCCTGTTTGTTTTTGGTGTTTGTTAGACGTGTTTGCTAGAAAGGAGTATCAAACTGCACACACACACACACACACACACACACACACACACACACACACACACACACACACACACACACACACACACACACACACACACACACACACACACACACACAGGCTCACAAACACAGACTCCTCAGCAAACACAAACACAGACAGATAAACACACACACCCATATTACCCCCTCTAAACAAAGACCAGAGAGACATTGACATGACCCAGATAATTGGCTTGAAAGTCTTGCCTCCACAATTTGATCAATTTGCCGTTTCCTCCCAGTGCTGGCCGACCCTGTCCCCCACAGCTACTCTCCAGCCCCCCACGCCAAGCCATGCGGACGAGTCCACGCACGCTGCCGCCGCTACTGTGTCTTTCTCCCCTTTTCCCCCCAAATCACCATTAAGCCTGCCTGATGCCTGCTGCCTGCTGCCTGCCGGGACACAAACATGCTCTTGCCCCTGTCATCTCCGTAGCAGGGCAGGGACAGAAGAAAAAAGGCTGACAGTTTGTCTTGTACCATATGCCAAGTGGCAGCAAAGCCCAACTGATATGTAGAGAGTTTGGGCTCCTGCCAGAGGCCCTTTTGGTGTATTTTATTATTTTTCTCTGCGTCTGCTTGTGTCTCGGGTGGAAATGTGAAACAAAATCGTCATCTGGCCTCACCAGGCGGATTTACTGTCCATGCCTACAGTGGGATCGCCTTTGATCGTTATTTGCGCAATATTTCAGACAGCACTCATGATACTCAGGAGACAGGGAGCAGTGATATCACAGTACTCATGTCATTTCTACTTTTTAGAGGAATAAATCTTTCCCACTTTCTAAGGAAAGACTGGTTAAAATAAAATACCTTGCTCTGCTCTGGATGTTGAAGCTTCAAGTTTGTTGTGTTCCCTCAGTGAATATGACTTGAAGTGTCCTCGGTTACAGTAACAAGGAATTAAACTATAGTGTAAACAAATCATCCATTTAGATTCGTATGATTCATAGGACAACATTACTTCACTCTTTTGTCTCAGATTGTAAACATAAAACATTGATGTGTCACAGACCACTCCAGGCAACCAATTAGAAATAAGAATGTTATGGAGGGTCATCTGGGTGTGAGGTAAAAGTGTGACACCCAATAAACGTTGGCTACACAACAGAGCTCTCAAAGACGCAGGTCAAATACATTACAATACAACACTAATATCATCAGACCGACATTTACCGGTCTGGGTGCTAAACTTTGGTCAGACACTTACAACTATGTACAGACTCTACGTGGCACACCCACAAATGTTACACTCTCAATGTGCAATACATTTTCTAAATCTGCCAGACAGAACAAAATACATTTCCATAAATCAACCTGTCAGTCAGCACCTCAGGAATGCGTCAAAGAAAATAGCCAGGTTGACAAACTGGGCCAGTACGACCGGCTTGCGCTCCACTGCCTCATCAGCTCTGTGGGGCTCTGAGGGTCAGGTGTGTGTGTGTGTGTGTGTGTGTGTGTGTGTGTGTGTGTGTGTGTGTGTGTGTGTGTGTGTGTGTGTGTGTGTGTGTGTGTGTGTGTGTGTGTGTGTGTGTGTGTGTGTGTGTGTGTGTGTGTGTGCAGACAGGTGA